>NC_053437.1:27973787-28089108 GCF_007990345.1 Gossypium hirsutum | reverse complement strand
TTGAACTTAAGCTCAAGAGCAAAGGGGAACTAGATCCGATAAAGGGAAGGAAAAAGTAATTGAATAGCCGTTGAAGTCGTTCGACGACATTTGAGGTAAGTCTTCGAGTAATGACCCTACTTGAATTATATTGAAATGAATAGTCATACTAAGACGGATAGTCGAATGTGCTTAGAGACTATCTTATAAAGCCAATTGAAATCATGCTCTTTGTGTGTGGCTACTGAGCCGAAAATTGAAAGGTTTAATAAATGTTTTGTGTTTGAGCCTTAGTAACGAAGAAATGATATGGATGTGTTATGATTATTGATATATGTGTGCATGAGCATTGGATTATATCCGGGCTAAGACCCGAAGGCAATTATGCGAGTTGATATATCCGGGCTATGACCCGAAGGCAATTATGCGAGATGATATATCCGGGCTAAGACCCGAAGGCAATTATGCGAGTTGATATATCCGGGCTATGACCCGAAGGCAATTATGCGAGATGATATATCCGGGCTAAGACCCGAAGGCAATTATGCGAGTTGATATATCCGGGCTATGACCCGAAGGCAATTATGCGAGATGATATATCCGGGCTAAGACCCGAAGGCAATTATGCGAGTTGATATGTCCGGGTTAAGACCCGAAGGCAAATGTGTTTGCGGCTGTATGCGGTTAAATACCGAAGAAACTTGGGTTTGAATGTGAGCGTTTTGTGCTGTAACTAATTTAATAAATATGCTTGACCAACCCGAATGATAAGGTATGTTTGCATGTGCATTGGAAAAGTCGATTCGTTTTAAATAGTATTCGTGCGATCGGCTAACGAATTTTCGGCTTTTAGAAAGGTTGATACTTGTGTATATATGTTGATGAAGTGTGAAGTAAGTATGATTATGAGAATATGTGTTAATAAAGTGATTTAGTTAGCTATGTGAATGTAATACTGTAGTCAAAGCCGATTTCATTACTTGAGACTTACTAAGCTTAAAATGCTTACCCGGTTGCTTTGGCTCTCTGTTTTATAGATTTTGTTCGTTAGCTATCGGATTCGGGATCAGCGAAGTCGAAGTCATCTACACTATCAAGCTCGTTTGGTACTCTTTAGTTGAACTCTGGATATGGCATGTATAGGACTACCCCCTGTTGTTTAAGTTCTTTTGTGATGTATGTGTGTAAAGCCATGCGAAAATGGCTTGTAGAAGTGGAGTATGGCATTAGACCATTTGTGTTTATGTATGTATATATATGGTTTCACGATGTGACTATGGTTTGAAATGGAAGTGTTGGGCTAATGATCAGCCATTGGAATGGCTAAATATGATCACATGTGGACCTATGTATGGCAAAGCCCTAGTTGGTCCATGGTAACCACAAAATAGGTAAAGTTTACCTTGAAAACAGATTTTGACAGCAACAGTGGTGTAGAATTGAAAAATCACATAATTTCGTAGGAGTGGAATTAAATAGTGAATAAATTATGTAATCGAACCTTGATGAACCTACTTTCATAGGAAGTAAAAAACAACATATGAATACATAAAATATCGGGTCTTGTGGAACGGGCCAGAACAGTTTCTGGATTCCGTTCCGCCTTTAGAAATCACATAAATTGACCAGAGATAATTAGGTCATACCATATATAATGATTCCTCTCTGAGTCTAGTTTCCATAGAACAAACGGCATCAGATGGAGCCCTGTACAAGGAGATATCAAGTTGTAATGCGCAAAGTCAGGGTATCGATCCTGTAACAGGGAGACTTTGGACTAATAAACTGTACTAATTGGCCCGACCAAAAAATTCTAGAAAAAAAAAATACATAGGTGGGGACATGAGTCTAGTTTCAGGGAAAATACACAAAACTGATTTTCGAGTTGTAAACTCAAGATTGATTTTTGAAGCGACTAGTACTCAGACTGGGCAGTTCCTGGAAAATTTTTAAAAAGTCTGTCAACGCCTCGTATTCCGCTCCGGTAACTGTCTCGGATAAAAAACAAGATTACTAGAACAGCTAGAATTCAAATGCAGAACCTAGCTTTTGGATAATCAACCTAACAGTCAGAGCTTACCTTGGTTGCTACAAACTTGGATCATAATAGAGACTTGATGATAGAATATTTGATGAGAGAATTCCATGGAATAAGGGTCGTATTTATAGGCCTAAGTGTCCTAGAAATCTTAGATACCTACTTTACTTAGGAAAGGTGTTACTTGTATGAATGTATTCCTAGATACACCAAATATTTGTTTCCTAATTTGAGTCTGACTTGACTTTGAATGGTAGACACCATTTCGCAACTTAAATGGTGAACCCCAGCTTCCTAAACAGACTGGCGAGCCAAACTTATAGTGAATATGGCAAACCCCTTACCGCATCTTTTGGCATATACTGGAACACTAAAATATTGGTGAACTCTTTACTGATACTCCTTTGGCGAACTCCCCAGTTTGTCGAAGCACTGGCGAACACCTAGTTCACGAAACACTGGCGAACCCTCACTTGCGAGGCCAAAACTTCTAACCTGATCTCGAGATGTTACACAACCATATGTGGGTGATCCAATGATAAGCACTTAGAGGTAAAAATCTATGATAATTGCATGGCTTATTAATTCCATGGAAGCATCCATAAGTAAATCATTTCTTTTTCTCCCAATTGTTAAAGATGTTTGGGACATTTTGAAAGGCACTTATTCAAATTTAGAAAATACTTCACAGATCTTTGAGTTAAAAATAAAGCTCTGAAAGGCTAGGCAAAGGGAAATTGAGGTTACTTTTATATAACTAGATGATGTCTCTTTGGCAAGAACTAGATCAATCTTATAATGATGAATAGTTGTATCCTAGAGATAGTTAAAAGCTATGAGAAAAGAAGACAATGAGCGAGCTTATTTATTTTGGCTCGTTTAAATAGAGAATTTGATGAAGTGGGATCTTAGTTCCTAGAGAAAGAAACCGATTCCAACTCTTTGTGAGATACTTTTTTTAGGTTAGAAGAGAGGAGACTAGGAGAAAAGTAATGTTAAGGCCAGGATTTGAAGCTAACGATGATAATTCTACTCCTATGACTATTAAAAATGATGATGACAGTGAAAAAAGGAAGAAACCTTGGTACGACCATTGCAAAAATATTGGCACACTCGAGAAACATATTGAGAGCTCTATGGAAAATCAAAAATGGGAGAAATAAGAGTGGAAATGGTTGTGGTTCACAATCTGGGGATAACAGAGCTTTCAAAACAACTAATGAAAATCATAAGTAGCAAAGTTCTCTACAAAGGTCTCCATTCACTAAAGAACAACGAGCATCTACAGAAGCTTTTTCAATCACCATAGCTTCAGATGAATTCTTCTATTCCTAACTTATCCAATAGTCCCTCTTGCTCCTTTGACCAATCAGGTATTGATTCTTCTAGTTTTTTCAATGTCAAACTTTGTAAAACAAACACGTAGATTGTTGATTCTGGAGCTAGTATCACATGACTAGTAGTCATTTCCTTTCCTCAGCTTATACGCCTTGTGAAGGAAAAAAAGATCAAATTAAAAGATGGGTCATTCTCGGCAATATTAAAATTTCACCTTTCTTGGTTTTACGTGATGTTTTACATGTGCCAAATCTAGCTTATAATATCATATTTATCAGCAAATTATCTTAGTCCTCGAATTGTCGTGTTATATTTGACTCCTCTATGTCTAAATTTCAGGACATGGTTTCGAGGACGATGATTGACAATGCTAAAGAATCTAGTGGAATTTAGTTTCTTGATGACGACCATCTAAGTCAACCAGGAACTACACTATGTTTGAGCATTGTTTCTAGTTTTGATAAGGTTATGATTTGGCATTATAGGATTGGACATCCTAATTTTTACTATTTAAGACATTTGTTACCTAATCTGTTTAAGAAGAAAAGTCCTTCATATCACAGTGAATTTTGTGAATTGGCTAAACATGATCGATTATTTTTTCCACCTAAAAAATATAAAGCGTCCAAACCTTTTTCGTTAATTCATAGTGATGTTTGGGGACCTTCAAGAGTCTCAACTTTTTCAAGAAAACATTGGTTTATCACATTTATTAATGATCATACTTGCATTTGTTGGATGTTATAATTAAAAGATAAGTCTGAAGTTAAAAATGTGTTTCAATCTTTTTATGCTATGGCGAAAACACAATTTGCTGTGAAAATAATATATTTTGGAGTGACAATGGTGGAGAATTTTTTTAGTGACCAATTAGGTTTTAATGAAATTTTGATTGTTTTTAAAGGGCATAATGGTAAAATAGTAAATAAAGATAAAAACAAATATGCTAAAATTATCATCTTCTTCCCATTTGTTTCTTCTCAATCGATTCTTCAATGGAATAATAGCTAGGGTTCGACCAAGCATTGTTTCACTTGCATGGTATGTAGTTTTGTCATGTTTTTAATGATTTCTATGTTTTGAGGTCGTTTTAGCTTAATCTAGCTACCCCAGGGGTCAATTTGTAAAATTGTTAAAGATTTAGGGTTATACCATGAATGCTTTTGGATGGTTCTTGATGTTTTATGCTATATTATGAGTCATTGTTGATAAATAAACAAGTTTTGTAAAGTGATTTTTTATTACATTTGCAATTAGGGATTGATTTGTAAAAATGATAAAAATTCATGTTAAATTTATGAAATGATGGTTGATTTGGGTTGATATAAGTCCCTAATAAATTTTGTTAGCTTGAATGAAGGATTAAAATGTTTAGATATCAATTTATGAGCTTAAGGACTAAATTGTGAAAAGTTAAAATGTTAGTGGCAAAATAATAATTTTACATAAACATGAAATGTGGACTGAATTGAATACTAGAAGTATTAAATGGATTGAAATTGTCTATTTAGATCAAGATAGACCACATACGGACTTAGATCGAGGAAAAGCTGAAGCTTCGGAATAGCTCGATTTAACCTTCATACCCCTAGTTATCGAGGTAAGTTCATATGAACGGCTGTTATATTCATGTTATTTAAATGTATGTTATTATGTTAATTATAATGCAACTGGAACGATGTATGAATAATTCAATGCGTTGACGGTTATTGAATTTGTAGGATACAATGACATGCCATTAAGGATTTCATGTTTCGGGTGTTGGTCTTAAATGTCCTATCAATGGCTGAGGTCCTGTATTTGTTTTGGATACTCTATAGCTTGTGTTAGCAGCATGGAGTAGCTTATATTCTAACCCACAGCTTGTGTGAGCAATGATGTAAAGGAAAGGTTATGGTTATATGTTTAAGCACACTTTGTGTGAGCTTTCCCGAGTATCTGATGGTATTCTAGATGGTTCAAAGAGCAAGAAAAGGGATTGAAATGGTAAGTTTCCAAATAGAATTATGTATTGGTCATGAAAAGGATGACTGAATCAAATGATGTATTTTCATATGGAAATGACTTATCATATGTATAATTCAAATGAATGCACTAACTTGTTTATTGATGATGATGCATAGGCCTGTGCCAAGTTTGTGGTTTGGGTTACATTATGCTTATACTTATTGTTATGTAAATTAATTGGTAAGTTATGTTTATTTTCTAAAAATTTATTAAGCATTATTTGCTTACATAGTTTCTTTCCTATGTTTTATATATTATCAGAAGCTCAATCAGTTTGGAAGCTTGTTGGAGATCTATCACACTATCCAGCATAAATATCGGTAGTTTTTTATGTTTTGGCCAAGGTTATAATGGCATGTATAGGTGTACTTATAATGGTGTTTAGTTGAATGTTTAGTTGATGATTTTGTATGTATAAGTTATATAAGTTAACTTGGTTGTTACATTTGATGCCTTTCTAGTTTGTGTCATTGTGCCTATATCATGTTTAAAGTTTCGAATGGCTCAAATGGCATGTCTTATAATGGAATAGTAATGGTCAAGTTGTGGCATTTTCAATAAATTTTGAAGAATGTTTTGAGGTGCCTTTGAATGGCATATTGGTTAGTTGAAATGGGACTTTTGGAATGACAAATATATGCATGTTTAGGTATGGTTTGATGCTTTGTAAGTGTGCACAATTTGGTCAATTTTTTATGCATGAAATGGTGTAGGAAATGACTTCTTTTTAGGCAAATTTATGTCTACACTGCCTGAGACACCAGCATGTGACTCAGCCATGTGTGGCACACAGCCTAGCGACATGTCTGTGTGTCACCTAATGGTTCATTTGTATGCAAGCCAGTGAGTTAAACGACCTAGCACACAGCCTAGCACACAACCGTGTGACCCTACTTAGAGAGTTACACAAGTGAGGACACGGGCTTAGACATAGCCATGTGTCCCTAGTTTGAAGGTTACACGACCTAAGACACGGGCGTGTGTCCCAGTCGTATAACCCTTGTTTCCAAATTTTGGTGAATTTTCCTTATAATTTTCCTTATACTTCCCAAATGATTTTAAATTAGTCTCAAATTATTTCTAAGGTATCTCTAGTGCCTCGAAGGCTCGATTTAGGGACGATATGTGTGTGAATAATTGGTTCATAATATGTTTATGATAGTGTATGAAATGTATGTTTAAATCTTCTATTTGTACGTTAATACTATAAAACCCTAATTTGGTGATGGATACGGGTTAGGGGTGTTAAATTTAGTGGTATCAAAACTACGATTTAGTCAATTCTCGGACTAAATGTAGCGTGCATGAAGTCTAAAAGTATATGCCATTATATAACTTGCGATAGTGTGATTACTCCTGAATCAAATTAAACTATGTCTTCATATAGATAAAATGTCATCCAACCGAGTTGGTTCTGATGAAGTTGATAGTAACGCGCAAGCGTCCGTTCATGGAGCAGTGTCTAGTGGTAGTAGGCCCGTGTCTGTGGGCATAGGAGGAGAGGCTAAAGAAGCCTTCTTCCGATGATGTCCGAATGGTTTTCTGAGTTTGTGAGAACAAATCCTATGGCTCAATGACCTCCATCCCCACCCGTACCCCAACCGATTCCTGTAGTTTCTTAGGGTTTGGAACCAATGCGAGTGATGAAGCCTCGAGTTGAAAAAACCTGAAAGTATGGAGCTAAGGAGTTCCGTGGTATAGCCAAAGACGATCCAGAGAAAGTTGAGTTCTGGTTAGAAAACACAATTAGGATTTTCGATGAATTATTGGAAACACAAAAATATATAGACATTTTTATGCCCTTTTTAACTCAAATTCATGTAGTTTCGGTGTAATTCTTGTCAAAAAATATAATATAATTATAAAATAATTAAATTGAACTTAAATTATTAAAATATTTAATTTTAATTAATTTTATAATAAATTTTCATAAATTTTCATTTGATTTGGACAGATTTGCACAAATGGTGAAAATTAACTCGACAGGAACTGCTAGAAACGCAAAATTGGGAAGCGATTTTTGAAGCATTGAGGTGAACTAATTTCTAATCCTAAGACAGTCCAATTGCTGAGTATTAATACATAATATAATTAATTTTAATTTTAATCCAATTTATTTTAGGTTAAATAATTATTATTAATTAAAATATGAAAAGAGGTCCAATTGTGCTAAATCGAAAGACTGATCCAACTGAGCACATGGGCTACCCTAAACGGTCAAACATGCTAACTCAATCAGCTTAAATTATCTGATTATTTGAGTTACAAATCGGCCCTTGAAGTTTTCTTGAAATTGCATTCAAACCCCTCAACTTATCAAGCTTTTGTAGATTTGCCTCTAGCAAAATTTAGCAAGTTTGAAACATTCAAACTTGCCACATGTATGGCTGGCCAAGGGGGGTCTATGGCTGCTGAGTTTTTGCTATTTTTAGCAGCCAATTTCACTTAAAAACACCCCCTTTGCTACTTATTTCAACAAACCTCTCATTCCTCATATCCCTCTCTCTTTCACTCATTTTCTCTTCTTATTTCCCATTTCCTTTCTTATCCCTTCCTTGCCGATTTCCCTCTTGGAAAAGATCCCTTCAACCACCTTCTGTAGCAGCATTCAAGTGCTTCTAGAAGCCTCAATTCAACAGAAATGAGCAAAGAAGGAGGATAGGAGCAAACTAGTCAGACTTCAGAGAAACACTGGATTTTGTTCTAGTTTCCTATCATTTAACTTTTATTGTTATTGTTATGAACATGTCTCTAAAATTTTTTTATGTTGTTATTCTTAATTTAATTAACATGGATTAAATTTAAATTGTGTTACATTGATTGCATTTCGTCCACTTAAGTTATTAAAATTATGTTTGTGTTGTTATAGGTCTTGGTAAATTGTTTGATTAAGTAAAACCATGATTATGTTATTCTTGCATTACAATCGCGAGGTAACTAATGAATTAATTATTAATCGTGTTAAAATTGTAATAAATTGACACAATACTTAATCAGTGCATGTTTAATCTTCTAAGGTAGTTGAGGGTTAAATTAGCGATAGTATTAAACGGTACATTAGCCTTGCATAACTTGCAAGATTATTATGATTAAACTGTTTCAATGTAGGAATATATTGTTACCTCACTTAATCTTTTACTTGCTTATTTAAATTCATTAATTGTTTGAATTGGCATAGTGATATGTTCAAGAGATTAGTTAATTTAGTAAGTTTGTATGTGCTATAGTGAACAAATTACCAAATTGCCGTGAATTTATTCATAACAACATGAACATTGTTTTAGTAATATTAAGTTAAGAAGTGTAATTAATCTAACATAATTATGTCATCTTGATTAAAATCATCTTTTGAAATCGTGCATTGAAAATTTTATTTTTATTTTACTTAGTTAAATTGTAGTTTTTAATCACTTCCTCAAATCAACATATTTTTCTTCACCAAAGTGTTTTTAATTGCATTCATAAATAATTCTTTTCATAGTCTCGGTAGGTACGATAACTTGACATTTACTTGTGACTTTATTACTTGTGCGGTTGTGTACACTTGCACATTTCCATCGTTCCAAGTTTTTGGCACCGTTGCCGAGGGCTGTTTTAAAAGACATTATTTGTGAAATTGTTAATTTTGCATTTTGGACTTTTTTTTCTGTTAAATTTTAATTCCAATTTTTTGTGTTTGTTTCAGGTGTTTATGAGTATTGATTAAATTATTAACTTACTTCCCATAAACCCTAAAATTGAAAGAACTTTTAAATAAATGAGAAGACAAGCGAACCAAAGAAGGACTGAAGAGATGAATTTCTAAAATCAAAATAAAAAACCAGGAGGAACATTCACTTATAATACCCACAATCCGATCATTTTTATCGATGATAGAAACTGTGCCACTCGACAATATGCCATTCCTCTATTCAACGAGCTCAATTCGAGTATTAAGGGACCCAAAATCATGGTACAAAAATTTGAGCTGAAGCCGGTCATGTTCCAAATGTTGCAAAATATGGGTCAATTTAGTGGGATTCCGACTGAAGATCCACATCTTCATCTTCGGCTATTCATGGAAGTGAGTGACTCATTTAAACTAGTTGGGGTGACCGATGATGCCTTGAGACTGAGATTATTTCCATACTTCTTAAAATATAGAGCACGAGTGTGGTTGAACTCCCTACTTTCTGGTTCCATAACAACATGACAAGATTTGGTTGAACGTTTCTTAATGAAATATTTCCCTCCATATTTAAACGCCAAGATTCGAAATGAAATCACTTCATTTCAGAAACTTGATGAAGAATCTTTATATGAGGCATGTGAGCGGTTCAAGAAGTTATTATGAAAGTGCCCTTATCACTGTATTCCTTAATGCATTCAAATGGAGACTTTCTATATTGGTCTTAATGTTCATACTAGAATGATGATGGATGCTTCGGCAAATGGATCCCTTCTTTCTAAGTCTTTTAACGATACTTGCAAGATTATTGAAAGAATTTCTAGTAATAACTATCAGTGTCGAACCAACCAAGTAGCCTCAGAAAGACGAGTAGTAGGAGTTAATGAAGCGGACAAACTTGTTTCTTTGGCAGCCCAGGTATCCTCTATGTCTTCTATGCTTAAAAACATAACTCTTAATGGTTTTAATGGTAACCTAACAGGTAAAGCCGAACCAATCCGAGAATATTTCTTGTGAATACTACGGAGATGACCATTTCTTTGAAAATTTCCCATCAAATCAAAAGTCAAAATATTACATGGGAAATCAGAATTGGAATGGTCTGCAATCAAGTTCTTACAACTCTCCAAGTAATCTTAAGAATTTGCTGAAGGCGTACATAGTGAATAATGATGAACTAATCCAAAGCCAAGCAGTAACATTGAAAAATTTAGGAAACCAAGTGGGACAACTAGCTAATGAGCTCAGAAGTATCCCCTAAGGTATTTGCCCAAGTGACACAAAAAATCCAAGAATTTCGGGAAAAGAACATTGTAAAGCAGTCACTTTGCCAAGTGGAAAGACATTGGAGCCCAAGGTGGTTGAGGTTTAAAATGAGCCTGTTGTAGCTCAAGACAAAGAGAAATCTCAACCGAGTGTTGAAACTCCTGTTTCACAAAAGTCAGATCCGGTGACCCTTGATAAGGCAAACTCTAAACTGATTAGTTTTGATTATCTAACACCCTTGTCGGATGTAGAAAAATTTCCACAAAAGAGTTGTCTGGTTAAAGCTATGATTCCACCACTGCCATATCATCAACAATTCCAGAAGTAGTAAAAGGATACTCAGTTAAAAGAAATATTTGATGAAGAGGTGACTTTTAATGACTTTGATGCTGCTAAATCTGCAGATATAGTTGAAGACTGCTCTACTATTTCGAAGATGGAATTGTTAGCTTCTAGAGAATTGGAGGTCCATTCTTTTGACGATTTGTTAGAACATATTCTACTGGAGGATTCGCCAAGTGATGATGAAGATAAGGAATGTTTGGCTTGGTTAGAAGCTAATTCGAAGAAATTCACTCAAGAAGTTCCACTCGAATCATTAGAGTTATCATCTCAGGAGTATACAAAACCAAAGTCATTGATTGAAAACCAGCTGAATTAGAACTGAAGATTTTGTCTCTTCATTTGAAATATGACTATTTGGGTCTGTCTTTGACTTTACCTGTCATTATTTCAATTGAGTTCACCAAGCGTCAAGAAGAAGAGTCAATTTTTTTTTTGGAAAAGCACAAGAAGGGTGTCGGATGGATTATTGTAGATTTTTAAGTTACAGGTTGGAGGATTTGTAGGAATTATAGGAATTTAAACAAGGCCACCAGGAAAGATCATTCCAGGTTTTCTTTCCCTAATAAGATGTTGGACATATTTGATGCGAAAGAATATGATTATTTCCTAGATGGGTATGATTGGTATGACAAATGGCCATTTGACACCACCATGGTCAATGATGAACCTGAGTAAAATGGAGGGAGTTTTTTTCACTTTATCTATCGTTATTTTATAACTTTTTAGTTTTTTCTCATATGAATAAAATGCTAGACTTAGATACAATTTTATTTAGGTTATTACATTAATTAAAATTCTTTTTAGGAGAATGGGACTTACGCGGGACCATCTGTGACCCATCCAGTCTTTCCTGGGAGTTTAATTTAATGTAATTTTTCGAAAAATATTTTTCTAAGTAGCTTGAAGAATTTAAGCATTTGTTTTGTTAAATAAAGGGTCAACTTTTAACCCCAAGCACTAATTTCTTTGATTTTTTTAGTTTACTTTCAGTACAAGAGCTTAGGATCCAAAAAGGAGATGCCATTGGGCTTAAGACACTACAAGGAAGGAAATAGTCAACCATTTTCCACACAATTCTGTAACCCTTACTTTGCTCCACCGCCACTCCCAAGTAGCTCCATAGTGCATCTCCCTTAACCCATAATGTCACATCCCTTAACTCCCTAAATCACCATCCTAAACACCTTTATTTGAAGCCACTAACCATTCCACCTAAACTATTCTTAAAACTACGACCCCCTCTAACTCTAAACCTTACCCTCAACTACTCACCCACCTGCCTAAAATTGAAACCACCCTTAATAGATTTTCTAAGTTCAACACCGAGAGTCCCTTCATCTAGCACCATTCCACGAAGTGAACAGTTTGATATAATGGCTATGCTACAACACATGCAGTTGCAACAACAAGATTACTAGAGATACTAAAAAGTACGAGAAGATTCAATTAGAGATGCATTTAAAATATATATTTCATAACCCATTTGTTTTTGTACCTAAATTTCCAGACTTTATACTCAAACCATGGACTCCAATGTCGAGGAAGGAAAAAGATGAGTTAGATTCTGAGGGATCTGCAAATAAATAAAAAAGGGGGATCTTTACCTTATGTTATTTTCTTTCCTATGTTATTTTAGGATTAGGATCTATTAGGATTTTTATTTTTTGCATAATGAAACAAGAGGTGGAAATCAGAAATAAAAATGAACAAGTTTTAAAATAAGAAATGTGGCAATAGATATGTACATGTCTAGGATTGGATCTAGAGAGAGCTTGGTACTTAAGTAGTCAAATTAACTCACCTCTTGTTTTCTATAATCCTACCTGGTGTATAGTATCTATTCACTTCTACCAATGAGGACATTTTTCATCTTAAGTAGAGGGGACCGAAAAATTGAAATTATTTCCTCTCAAAATAAAATTTTCTTTTAATTATGGTTAGGTTATATTTTGTTCAAAAAATTGAAATTTTGTTAAGTATGCTAAACTTTAGTATAAATGAAGTTCTATTATTTCAATAATTGTTATGTTAGCTCAATTATGACACAAATTTACTCTTAATAAAGTGTGTAAATCATACCATAAAACTTTCAGTTCCTTAGGAAAGCTAGGCATGCATGAAAGTTTAAGTCTTTAGAATCAACTTAGTAATTTCTTGAGGCGAAATCCTAGGAAGCATGAAATGTTGAAAATGATTTAGGAAAACTTTTGTTTGGACCGTTTAAGCCTTTCAAGAAAATCTTAATGAATTTTTATCCTTTGAAACCTAACTTTAAGACTATATGGCTTAATTTATTTGAACCTTTGCAATTTTTAGCCATCACTTTTCTCTTAATTATCTTTAAATTGTCCCAAACACTAGACTCAATACTATTTAGAATACTCTTTAAAAATAATTTTGGGGGAGTTTAAAAGAAGTATCAAACGCTTAAAAAAATTGTAGTACATACAACAAAATGCTCATGTTAAAAAAAAGAGAGCATATGTACTCAAAAGAAATAGATGTACAAAAGAGCATGTGAAAGCAAAATAAGTTGGTGTACTAAAGGTAATTATTCCGAAGGTCCAATTCAAGCTGAGTCTAGGGTTTTTAGCCTAAATTTATCTATCTTTTACCTACCCCTAGCTTAGCCACATTACAACCTGTTTGAAAGACCTATTGATTCAAGTTTCTATGCTACCTACATTAGTGGAGAGAAATTGCTATGTTCAACATATGAAGGCATAAATTAAAGTTAATGATTGTAGCTTAATCTTAAATAAGGGAATAAAATCGAAATTGGTAAGGGTTTAACATGCCTTTATTGAGAAAGAATTTAGTTTATTTTTGCTATCATAATAATTATTGAGATTAATTTGAATGATATGTATACTTAAGTAGCATAAATCTCAAAATTTTTGTTCTTGGGCATAAGTATGCTAAATTCATAATTTTGAGAAGAATGTTTTCTGAATGAATTTTTCATAGGTGTTTCCAAGAAATTCTTTTCAATTTCTGCATTACTCAGGATGAGCAATGAATTAAGTTTGAGGGTGTGGAAACACAAAAATATATAGACTTTTTTATGCCCTTTCTAACTCAAATTCATGTAGTTTCGATGTAATTCTTGTCAAAAAATATAATATAATTATAAAATAATTAAATTGTACTTAAATTACTAACATATTGAATTTTAATTAATTTTATACTAAATTTTCATAAATTTTAATTTAATTTTGACAGATTTGCGCAAAGAGTGAAATTGGCTCAGCGAATACTGCTAGAACTGCAAAATTGGGAAGCGATTTTTGAAGCATCAACGTGAATTAGTTTCTCATCCTAAGATGGTTCAATTTATGGTTATTAATATATAATATAATTAATTTTAATTTTAATCCAATTTATTTTAGGTTAAATAATTATTATTACTTAAATTATGAAAGAGGTTCAATTGTGCGAAACCGAAAGACTGATCCAACCCAGCACATGAGCTGCCCAAAATCGTCCAACATGCTGACTCAACCAGGATAAATTAGCTGATTATTTTACTTACAAATTAGCCCTTTAAGTTTCCTTGAAATTGCATTCAAACCCCTCCACTTATCAAGTTTTTTTGTAGTTTGCCCCAAGCTAAATTTAGCAAGTTTGAAACATTCAAACTTGCCACATGTGTGGCCAGCCAAGGGGGGTCTATGGCTACTGAGTTTTTGCTATTTTTAGCAGCCAATCCCACCTATAAATACCCACCCTTTGCTACTCACTTCAACACACCTCTCATTCCTCACATGTCTCTCACTTTCACTCACTTTCTCTTCTTATTTCCCATTTTTCTTTCTTGTCCCTTCCTTGCCGATTTCTCTCTTGAAAAAGATCCCTTCAACCACCTTGGGTAGCAGCATTCAAGTGCTTGTAGAAGCCTTGATTCTGCAGGAATGAGCAAAGAAAGAGGAATGAAGCAAACTAGTCAAACTTCGGAGAAACACCAGATTTGATTCTAGTTTCCTATCCTTTAACTTTTATTATTGTTGTTATGAACATGTCTATGAATATTTTTTATGTTTTTATTCTTAATTTAATTAACATGGGTTAAATTTAAATCGTGTTACATTGATTGCATTTCATCCACGTAAGTTATTCAAATTATGTTTGTGTTCTTATAGGTCTTGGTAAATTGTTTGATTAAGTAAAATCATGATTATGTTATTCTTGCATTACAATTGTGAGGTAACTAATGAATTAATTATTAATCATTTTGAAATTGTAATTAATTGACACAATACTTAATCAGTGCATGTTTAATCTTCTAAGGTAGTTGAGGGTTAAATTAGCGACGGTATTAAACGGTATATTAGCCTTGCATAACTTGCAAGATTATTGTGATTAAATTTTTTCAATGTAGGAATATATTTTTACCTCACTTAATCTTTTACTTGCTTATTTAAATTGATTAATTATTTGAATTGGCATAGTGATATGTTCTAGAGATTAGATAATTTACTAAGTTTGTATGTGCTATAGTTAACAAATTACCATGTTGCGTGAATTTATTCGTAACAACATGAACATTTTTTAGTAATATTAAGTTAAGAAATGTAATTAATCGAACACAATTATGTCATCTTGATTAAAATCATCTTTTGAAATCGTGCATTAGAACTTTTATGTTTATTTTATTTTATTTTACTTCGTTAAATTGTAGTTTTTAATCACTTCTTCAAAATCAATATATTTTTCTTCACCAAAGTGTTTTTATTTGTACTCATAAATAATTTCTTTCACAGTCCCTGTGGGTACAATAACGCGACATTTACTCGTTATGATTGTGTACACTTACACATTTCCATCGTTCCTGTACACCACAAATCCAAAGTCAAAAAATTTATTTTATTTTCTACAGTATGATAGTAGTACGGTTTAAGAATTTCTTTTTAAGAAATTTTACCGTTTACATGCTCAATTTGATAAAAAGAACTAAATCGCGTAAGGTGCAAAAGTTGAATTCTAGTAGATAAAGGTATTACATAGCTGTAGAACCTTAAAGTAAGAGTCTTTATATGATAACTAGAGCACTAATGATGATACTGGAATGTGATGTCTTGGCATTTGTGTAAAATTTAAAGTTTTTAAAGCTTATAATTGTACTTTCGTAATTAAATGATAATTAAAATAAGAAAAAGGCATTCAGCTTCTTCATTCATCAAGCCGCCACTGAAATTTCTTGTTCTTCTAAGCTAGGGATTCAACCATCTTCATTGTTGCTAAATTTATATGAATTTTTATCTCGTTTTTAATTATTTTTATGTTTTCAGGATCATTGTAGCATATTCTAGCTAGCCCAGGGACTAATTTGTGAAACTGTTAAACTATTAGGGTTTTTCCATTGTAGAATATGCATGAGTTTTGATGAGTTATGGAAGAAAATGAATAGTTGTTGTTAGATAAACAACTTTTGTTAAGTAATTTTTGATGAAAAATAAATTAAAAAATAGAAAATTTTACATGGTGAAATTGTGAAATAAATGAAATATAGGGCTTTTTAGGGACCTAATTGATATTCAACTATAGTGGGTTATGGTGAAATTTCATAAATTTCCATTTTTATGAGCTAGAGACTAAATTGCAAAGAAATTAAAAGTATAAGGGCAAAATGATAATTTTTCCACAATAATAAAATTCCTATTTAATTGAATTAAATTTGTCCATATAGATCAAGATAGACCTCGTATAGCTTTAGATCGGGGCAAAAAGAAAGTCTCAGATTAATCACCTTCGTATCTACATATACTTGTTAATGTAAGTTCGTGTAATTAACTTGTGTATATGCTTCTGATTGAAATATACATGTGTTTTGAATTGTTATACGTATATACCAGTTGCATATCCAATGACGTACGATTACTATTGAGCCTCGTTTGAACATTAGGAATTTGTATGATACAAATGACATGTCATTAGGGTTTACATGTGACACCCCTAATTTGACCCTAGTCGGAAAGCGGTTTCGGGACCGCTAAACTGAGTAACCAAATTATTTGAACATGATATTTATTGTCTAAAATAAATGTGTGAAAATTTTAAGCTTCGATTTAGTAAATTTCATGTGAATTTAGTCAATAGGACTTATGTGTGACATTTTTGAAATGTGATAGATCAAAACATAAGGACCTATTAGTGCATGTTGAAAAAGGGGGGACTTGCATGTCAATTTTCCCCCCATCTAGTAGTGGCCGGCCATGACATTAGGATGGACAAAGGGTGATGGGCAAAACATGTCATAGACATGTTGTGTTGGTGCATCATGGGAGGAAACAATAAAATAAAGATCATGGGCAATAAAATATTAGTGTTAGTAGGATGAGAAACAAAAAAAAAAGAAAGGATATGTGTGATTGTCCCCCCCCCTTGCCGTGAGTTGAAGGAAAGAAAAACAAAAAAAAAAGTGTTCATCCTTTAGTTCATCCTTGGCCAAAAATTTTAAGGAGGAAGGAAGAAGAAAGATTGAAGAGGTTCGGCCATGCATGTAACTAGGCTAAGGTATGTTTGATGATGTTCCATGAGATGCATGCATGTTTTAGTTGTTAGCTTGAGTTCTACCTAGCCCATGGTCTAAATCTTGCTATGTGATGGAAATGACACTCGGCCATGGATGCATCATTCTTGCTTGGTGTTGATGTTGTGTTGGTGAGATATCAAGTTATTTTTGTGACCAAGTTGAGATTTGAATTTTTGGAATGAGTAAGGTTTTCGGTTATGTTGTTTTGTATGAGTAATGGATTGTTGAGTTCATGCTATTATGAATAAAATTGATTAAGAGAGGCTTGATATAATTAAATATGCATGTTGGTGGTAAGATGAGCATTCGGTTTTTATCATGGAAGCATAGGAAGCTTGTTAAAGTTGAATTTTAGAAAAGTTAAATGTGTGTGTGCTTGTGCTAGTGCCGAATGTGCCTAGGGTGATTTAGCATTGAGTTTGGTGTTATATGAATTGAGTTTTATGGTTTTGGATTTTTAAATGTTGATAAATACTTTGAATAATATATATATGTGGCTTTGAAATGTGAAACTCGGCCAAGTGGTTATAAGCATGATTTTAGAGATTCAATGATATTCGGCCGATTTGAATAATTCATGGCACCCCAAGCAAATTAGTTTTAGATGTTAATAAATATTGAAATTATTTAAAAGCATATTATCGAATGTGATTTTAGTCAATGATTCGGTTATGAGTGCTGATTTGTTTTATAATTAGCCGAATGTGTATATGTATACTATGAGGTAGTTTAGCTTAAAGAAAATTAAGGTGCTCGGAAGGTGATTGTCGTGGATAGTTTAAGTAATGAAATTTAATTTCTGTTATGTAAATTGACGACATTGCTGTTTGCAAATTTGAAGTTAAAAATTGTTGATTGAGCATCAAGAGCTTATGGAAACAAAGTCGGATCGTGGAAAAAGGGAAATTGGTCGAATAGTCGGAATTGACGTACATTAGCGATCGAGGTAAGTTTTAAGTATTAAAGCCTATAATGTGATTGAGTATGATATGTTAAGCACATATTAAAAGAATCATAACTCTATTGTAAATTTTTATGCATATAGCCTAATGGCTATTATGAAGTATAGGTAAGTTATTGATATGATATGTTGCCAAATGGATATGATATTATGAAGTGCTAAAAGGATATGTCAAAAGAATAAAATTGTGATAAACCTGCTCAGGACAGCAGCAGTAACATGAATTTAGAAAATCACCATAAATTTATGGATTTGAATTAGAGGCTGAATGAGACAAGAAATTAAAGCTTAATGAGTCTAGTTTCTTATAAAAGAAACCGTGTAAGCAAAGGAATTTCCGATAATGAGATACTTAAAGCTGTGTGAGACAGCGCAGAATGACACTGTAATCCTCTGTTCTGTTTTTAGAAAATCATTATAAATTGTACAAAAATGGTTATAAGATAAAATTTATATGCTTAGACTCCTTAATGAGTATAGTTTCAAATGAAATCAAATAAAACACACTTTTAATTCTGTAAAATGAGAAATCTGATTCGTAGCGAAGAGTGGTCAGATTAGTCAAACAGTGAAACAGGGGAAACTTTAAGAAAAATCTGGTATTGATTGGCCAAACCTAAAATTCTGGAAATTTTATGGATGGAAGATATACGAGTCTATATTCAGGAAAAATTAACGGAAAGTGATTTGGAGTTTTGTAGCTCCAGTTATAAATGATTTAGTGACTATTGCTCAGGAAAAACAGCTTGTGCTGAATTTGAGATTGTGTTGTAAATCTTGATAAACTTGTTCTAGTTGCTCATAAGCTATCGATTAAACCCATACGTGAATTCTAAATTGTGATATTGGAAAATGATAGATGTAGATTCAGCCAAGAAAGTGTATATATGTGATAAGGCCTAATGGCCAATGTGATGAATGTGAAAGTGTATATGTGTGATAAGGCCTAATAGCCGATGTGATGAATGTGAAAGTGTATATATGTGATAAGGCCTAATGGCCGATGTGATGAATGTGAAAGTGTATATATATGTGATAAGGCCTAATGGCCGATGTGATGAATGTGAAAGTGTATATGTGTGATAAGGCCTAATAGCCGATGTGATGAATGTGAAAGTGTATATATGTGATAAGGCCTAATGGCCGATGTGATGAATGTGAAAGTGTATATATATGTGATAAGGCCTAATAGCCGATGTGATGAATGTGAAAGTGTATATGTGTGATAAGGCCTAATAGCCGATGTGATGAATGTGAAAGTGTATATGTGTGATAAGGCCTAATAGCCGATGTGATGAATGTGAAAGTGTATATATGTAATAAGGCCTAATGGCCGATGTGATGAATGTGAAAGTGTATATATGTGATAAGGCCTAATGGCCGATGTGATGAATGTGAAAGTGTATATATGTGACAGGGCTGAGTGGCCAACGTGATGGATGTGAAAGTGCATAAATGTGATAAGTCCCGAAGGGCATTTGTGTCAGTACTATATCCGGGTTAAAACCCCGCAGGCTTTATGCGAGAATATTATCACTGATTAATGTTCGTAAGCTTCGTGCTCGTACTATATCCGAGCTCTAAAGACCCGATGACTACGTGTGGGAATTTTGTCCGGGTAAGACTTCGTAATAAGAATTGCTTATAAATATATTCAATGCGAAATGTTAAACAGGTATGTACTCCAAGTTTATATGTGAGCTTGATTTGCACTAAATCATAAGGTAGTTATGTGATGCATACGAGAGCAATCTATGAGACTATTCCTATGATTATGTGACATCGGATCAGTGTGAGAGGTGATGTGAAATCATACGATATATCTATGTCACATGAGCTCACTTTTATGTGAAAGTTTATCTGCCTATTGTATATGATGAGATGTGCATATTCGGTAAAGGGATGGTATGCCCGAAGGAAGAGTGAAATAAAAATACGAACAACTATGTTATAATTTGATTGTTATCTGTTGGCACTGCTTAAAACTTACTAAGCATTGTAATGCTTACTCCGTTTACTCTGTTTCCTCTGTTTTATAGATCTCATTGCGAAGCTACAGGCTCGGGGATCGTCAGCAACTAGTCACACTATCACTATCCACTGTTTGGTATTGCTATGTTTTGGATTATCTTATGGCATGTATAAAATAGACTAGTGGCGGAAGAATATTTTGGTTAATGTATATAGCCATGCGAAAATGGCTTATATATGTTTGAGCATAATGTTATAATCATTTGGTATGGAATGGTTAATCACTATCATAATTTGTGCTATTTATGCTAAAAGGGCTAGTTGAATCATGGAAACTATGAAATAGGTAAAGTCTACCTTAAAGGCAGATGCTGGCAGCAGCAGTGATGTAGATTTGGAAAATCACTAAAAATAGTAGATTGGAATTAAATAATGAATAAATTATGTAAACAAACCTTGATGAATCTATTTTCATAGGAAAGTAACTAAATGATCATATGGACAGTATGTTAAGAGATATTCAGGTTCTCGTGAGACAGGGCCAGAACGGTTTCTGGATTCCATGTTCCGACTTTGGAAATTCATTATAAATTAACCAGAGATAATTAGGAGTCATGGCATACATGTATAGATTCCTCTCTGAGTCTAGTTTCTATAGAAACAAACGACATCAGTATTGAAGCTCTGTGCAGGGAGATATCCAAGTCGAAATGCACAAAGGTCAGTGTAGTCAATCCCTGTAACATGGGAGACTTTGACTAATAAACTGTACTAATTGGCCCAACCAAAAATTCTAGAAAAAAATATGTAGATGGGCATATGAGTCTAGTTTCAGGAAAAAATTACGAAACTGATTTTAGAGTTGTGAAACTCAAGATATGATTTTTAAGGTGACAGTGTCGCAGTTAGCCAACTGCCTGGAAAATTTTAAAATGGACTGCAATAGTAAGCGAATTTAGTCTGTGAACCCCTCGTGTCCGACTCCGGCAACGGTCTCGGGTACGGGGTGTTACATTACATGATTTGGGTACTGGTCGTGAACATCCTGCCGATGGTTGAGGTCCTGCATGTGTTACGGATATTCCACAGCTCGTGTGAACAGCATCGTGTAGCTACGTTTTGACCCACAGCTCGTGTGAGCATAATGATCTATAACTCAAGAGAGCATACAGATCTACAGCTTGAGTGAGCATACCGATTCACTGCTCGTATGAGCATACATGTACAGGTTTTGAAGGATTACAGTTATACGATTTCGCACACTATGTGCGAGTTATCCCAAATATCTAACGATATTCTAATGGTTCAATGGGCATTATTCTGATACGAAATTTTAAGGGTTCATTACCGACTATTATAGGGATACATATGAATTATATGGAAATGTTGTTACATGGCATATGGAAAATTGAATTGGATGATACATGTATATGAAACTTAATCAATTTTTGTGCTCATCATAATTATTGGTTTGTACATGTATTTACTTGGCTAACATGGTTGGTGTATATGTGCTTAGGCATTTGGCCAAATTATGTTGGGATATGTTATGTTTATCTTACCTATTTTGTGATTAAATGGTAAGTTACGTTTTAATTTATACGAACTTACTAAGCTTAAATGGTTACTCTGTGTTATTTACGTGTTTTATAGTGAACTGGAAGCTCATTCGGGTAGGAATATTGTTAGAGCTATATCACACTATCCATCGACTCTTTTGGTACTTTTAGTTGTTTAATTTTTGTTATAATGGCATGTATAGGTATTTTGGCTAATGTTGGCCATGTGTTTTGGTTGTTGGAATGGCCATTTGGTTTGGTTTGTGATTTGGTACTTTGATGATGTTATGAACTTAGTTGATGGCATGTGAATATTAGCTTTATAATGGTTGATGTTGGACTTAATATACTTGAATTTGGAAGATGAAATTATGGTTTGATTATGTATATTGTATAAGTCTTGTGATTTGTTGTGAATTGGTGCTTTGTTACAAAAGGCATATATGTCTACTAATGTTAGTGGTTGAATGGAATTTTTGGTACCATTTGATAAGTTTTGGTATGTAAACTAAATGACATGTATTGATGCAAATGTGTCTATAAGTTAGTTGCTCATTTTGAACAAAAAGAGTACATGGTTAAACATGTTTTCATGTTGTCATTTGACGTACCTAAGGGCATATTGGTTGTATGTGAAAATACCATATGTATGAAGCTAGAATATGCATGATTTTGGTGCATTGTTATGGCTTGTATATATGTGCATTTTTTGTTGTAGGTACATACCTTGTTGGGTGAGAAAAATGGCTTGTAAAATAGCCTATTTTCGTCCACACGGGTCGAGACACGAGTGTGTGTCTCAGCCGTGTGTGACACATGGCCAAGTGACACGGTCATGTGTCCCTTGTAGCTTTCAAAGGGTAGCAAGTTAGGCTATTACACGACCTAGCACATGGCCTGACACACAGGCGTATGGGGTTACTTCGAAGCATACATGGCCTGGCACACAGGCGTATGGGGTTACTTCGAAGCATATATGGCCTGGCACACATGCGTATGGTGAGTTATAGGAGCACTGACACAGGCTGGGACATGGTCGTGTGTCCCTACTTCGAATGCCTACACGGCCGTGTGACCCCTGCAGTGTTGAAAATTTTCAATAATTTCTAAAAAATTCTTTGAGTTTCTGATTTAGTCTCAACTTGTTTCTAACGCGTATTCAGGGCATTGAGGGCTCGTATAAGGGACAATATGTATGTTTTGAATTGATTGTAATATGATTATTGATATGATTTGAACAGTTTGAAATTTATGTTCGTTTGATTTGAAAACTCTGGTAATGCTCTATAACCCTGTTCTGGCGATAGATACGTGTTAAGGATGTTTTATTTATTGGTACTATAGCTATGGTTTAGTCGATTCTAGGACTGAACGTAGCGTGTACGAGTCTAGCTATACATGCCATTATATGCCCTGTGATAGTGTGATATCTCCTGACCGTTTTAAAACAAGTTTTCATATAGCAATGACATCCAACTGAGCTTACTCTGATGAAGTAGAAAGCAACGCTCAAGCCTTCATTCACGAAGTAGCACCGAATGGTACAAGGCCCATATCCGAGGGTCGGGAAGGAGAGGCTAAGGAAGCCTTTTTCCAGATGATGAATGAATGGTTTACCGAGTTCGTACGAAAAATCCAGCTGCTCAACAACCTCCACCCTCTCCTGCTCCCCAACCGGTTCCCATTTTCCCTTAAGGTTTGGAAGCTATATGAGTTAGTTAGTAAGCCATCTGTTGATAAGATTCGTAAGTACGGGGCTGAGGAATTTAGAGCTACTACTGAGGATGATCCCGAAAGAGCAGAATTTTGGTTAGAGAATACAATTAGGGTTTTTGACGAACTGTCTTGTTCACCGACTGAGTGTGTTAAATCTGCGGTATCATTATTGAAAGATTCGACTTAGCAGTAGTGGAACACGTTGATTTCTGTAGTGCCGAGAAAGCAGGTCACTTGGGAATTCTTTCAAACTGAGTTCCAAAAGAAATACATTAGTCAAAGATTTTCTGATAAAAAGGTAAAGAATTTCTTGAGCTCAAACAGGGTCATATGATTGTGTTAGAGTATGAGCGGGAATTTTTCAAATTGAGTAAATATGCCTAGGAATGTATTTCGGCCTAAACAGTTATGTGTAAAAGATTTGAACAAGGGTTAAATGAAGACATAAAGCTATAAGTTGGAATTCTTGACCTGAGAGAACTCGTTGTATTGGTTGATTGAGCACATAAAGTCGAAGAGCTGAGTAAAGAGAAACGACATTCTGATTTTGAAGCTAGAGACTCGAGGAATAGATCAACTAGGAAGTCATATTAGTCAACATCAAAGAGATCAAAAGAACACCACAACCGTTCTACAGCTTCAGTGGGGTACTTCAGTAGAGACAAAGGCAATCGGTTTTTGAGTCGAAAACCTCAGGCTACATCTGTAGCAAGTGAAGGTAGTGTCCGAGATGTTTGTCCTAAGTGAAAACACTATAAAAGACCACATTATGGTGAGTGTTGGCTGAAGAAAGGAGCAAGTTTCAAGCATGGTTCCCTCGATCACTGTCTTAGAGATTGCCCAGAGAAATCCGAGAAAGAGAAAGCTCAGAACGAGGTTGAGCATTACTGCTCCGAGAGGTAGACCACCTCATAATCTCTGAAATGTCAGTGGTAGCCATGGTGTAACGAAAGACACTGCTGTGAGATCTGAAAAAAGAGCACCAACTAGGGCCTATGCTATTCGTGCATGAGCAGATGCTTCTGCGCCAGATGTTATTACCAGTACTTTCTCTATTTTTTATACTGATGTTACTACTTTGATTGATCTGGGATCAACTCATTCTCATGTATGCACGATTTTAGTGACTAGTAAGAATTTACCTGTTGAGTCCATTGAATTCGTAGTTAAAGTGTCGAACCCCCTAAGTCAGTATGTGCTAGTTGATAAAGTTTGCAAGAATTGTCCTTTGATTACTCGGGGTTATAGTTTTCTGGATGATTCGATGTTGCTACCGTTTGATAAATTCGATGTGATTTTGAGCAGGGATTGGCTAACTCTACACGACGCTGTTGTGAACTGTAAACAAAAGCTTATCATTTTGAAATGTCAGAATGGTGAGACGCTTCGGATTGAATCAGATAGTGTGAGTGGGTTGCCTAATGTATTTTCAAAGGAGTTACCGAGATTACTACTGATCAGAAAGGTTGAGTTTGCTATTGAACTAGTACCGAGGGCATCACCGATATTGATAGCACCTTACGGAATGACTCCTACTAAGTTAAAAGAGTTGAAAGCACAATTATAAAAATTGACAAGGGTCTCGCTTGACCCAATTTTTCACATTGGGGTGCACCGGTTCTATTTGTTAAGAAAAAAGACGGATCGATGGGATTGTGTATTGACTACCATAAACTCAACAAGTTTACAATCAATAATAAATATCCATTGCCCCGAATTGACAAATTTTTTGATCAGTTGAATGGTGCCATAGTATTCTCGAAGATTTATATTCGTTCTGTTTATTATCAACTACGAGTGAAAGATTCGGATGTGCCGAAAACTGCATTCAGAACCAAGTACGGACACTATGAATTTCTTGTGATGTTGTTCGGTTTAACTAGTGCACCTGCAGTATTTATGGATTTGATAAACAAAATCTTCAGACCTTATTTAGATAGATTTTTTGTGGCATTTATTGATGACATTCTAATATATTCGCGAGACGAGTTCGAACATGTTGAACATTTGAGAATAGTGTTGCAAACCTTGTGAGATAAACAACTGTTTGATAAATTTAGTAAATGTGAGTTTTGGCTCCGAGAAGTCAGTTTTTTGGGACATATAGTATCGGCTGAAGGCATCAGAGTTGATTCGAGTAAAATTTTTAGTTCAGCCTAAATCAGGTAAAGAGTTTGTTATTTTTATTGATGCATCTTTAAATGGTTTAGGTTGTGTTTTGATGCAGGAAGGCAAAGTAATAGCTTATGCTTCCAGACAGTTAAAGCCGCACAAAAAGAATTATCCGACACATGACCTAGAGTTGGCAACTATTGTGTTTGCGTTGGAAATTTGGCGACACCATTTGTTTGGCAAAAAATGTCATATATTTACTGATCACAAGAGTTTGAAGTATCTAATGTTGCAAAAAGATTTGAATTTGAGACAGCGTAGATGACTCGAACTATTAAAAGATTATGAGTTGATCATTGATCATCATCCAGGAAAAGTGAATTTAGTTATTGACGCTCTGAGTAGAAAGTCTTTATTTGCTCTGCGAGCGATGAACACACGATTGACATTATCTGATGATGGTTCGATCTTAGCTGAGTTGAAAGCAAGACTGATGTTTTTACAACAGATCTGCGAAGCTTAGAAATGTGATGTTGAATTGCTACCTAAACAGGCACAATGTGAGTCGACTTCCGATTCATAATTTCAGATAGGATCCAATGGTTGTTTATTGTTCAGAGATAGAATTTGTGTACCGAAAAATCTAGAGCTCATTCAAGGATTCTTACACGAAGCTCATAGTGGTAGCTTATCTATTCATCTGGGAAGTAATAAGATGTACAGTGACTTAAAATAGATGTACTGGTGGCTGGGAATGAAACATGATATTCGATTTTGTATCTAGATGTTTAGTATGTCTGTAACACCCCAGACCCGAGACCGTTTCCGGAGTCGGACACGAGGGGTTCACAGACTAAATTCGCTTACTATCGCAGTCCATTTTAAAATTTTCTAGGCAGTTGGCTAACTGCGACACTGTCACCTTAAAATCATATCTTGAGTTTCACAACTCGAAAATCAGTTTTGTAATTTTTTTCCTGAAACTAGACTCATATGCCCATCTACATATTTTTTTCTAGAATTTTTGATCAGGCCAATTAGTACAGTTTATTAGTAAAGTCTCCCATGTTACAGGGATCGACTACACTGACCTTTGCGCATTACGACTT
Organism: Gossypium hirsutum; assembly: GCF_007990345.1. Taxonomy (NCBI): domain Eukaryota; kingdom Viridiplantae; phylum Streptophyta; class Magnoliopsida; order Malvales; family Malvaceae; genus Gossypium; species Gossypium hirsutum. Next base: position 28,062,508 of record NC_053437.1, on the reverse strand, counting down.
GGATATATCCATGCACAGAGCTTCAATACTGCTGCCCTTTGTTTCTATAGAAACTAGACTTAGAGAGGAATCTATACATATATGGTATGACTCCTAATTATCTCTGGTTAATTTATAATGAATTTCCAAAGTCAGAACAGGGAATCCAGAAACTGTTCTGGCCCTGTCTCACGAGAACCTGAATATCTCTTAACATACTGTCCATATGATTGTTTCGTTACTTTCCTATGAAAATAGATTCATCAAGGTTCGTTTACATAATTTATTCATTATTTAATTCCAATCCTACTATTTTTAGTGATTTTCCAAATCTACATCACTGCTACTGCCAGCATCTGCCTTTAAGGTAGACTTTACCTATTTCATAGTTTCCATGATTCAACTAGCCCTTTTTAGCATAAATAGCACAAATTATGATAGTGATTAACCATTCCATACCAAATGATTATAACATTATGCTCAAACATATATAAGCCATTTTCGCATGGCTATACACATTAACCAAAATATTCTTCCGCCACTAGTCTATTTTATACATGCCATAAGATAATCCAAAACGTAGCAGTACCAAACAATGGATAGTGATAGTGTGACTAGTTGCTGACGATCCCCGAGCCTGTAGCTTCCAAATGAGATCTATAAAATAGAGGAAACAGAGTAAACGGAGTAAGCATTACAATGCTTAGTAAGTTTTAAGCAGTGTCAACTGATAACAATCAAATTATAACATAGTTGTTCATATTTTTATTTCACTCTTCCTTCGGGCATACCATCCCTTTACCGAATATGCACATCTCATCATATACAATAGGCAGATAAACTTTCACATAAAAGCGAGCTCATGTGACATAGATATATCGTATGATTTCACATAACCTCTCACACTGATCCGATGTCACATAATCATAGGAATAGTCTCATAGATTGCTCTCGTATGCATCACATAGCTACCTTATGATTTAGTGCAAATCAAGCTCACATATAAACTTGGAGTACATACCTGTTTAACCTTTCACATTGAGTATATTTATAAGCAATTCTTATTACGAAGTCTTACCCGGACATAATCTCCACACGAAGTTATCGGGTCTTACCCGGACAAAATCCCCACACGTAGTCATCGGGTCTTTAGAGCTCGGATATAGTACGAGCACGAAGCTTACGGACATTAATCAGTGATAATATTCTCGCATAAAGCCTGCGGGGTTTTAACCCGGATATAGTACTGACACAAATGCCCTTCGGGACTTATCACATTTATACACTTTCACATCCATCACGTTGGCCACTCGGCCCTGTCACATATATATACACTTCCACATTCATCACATCGGCCATTAGGCCTTATCACATATATACACTTTCATATTCATCACATCGGCCATTAGGCCCTATCACGTATATACACTTTCACATTCATCACATCGGCCATTAGGCCTTATCACATATATATACACTTTCACATTCATCACATCGGCCATTAGGCCCTATCACATATATATACACTTTCACATTCATCACATCGGCTATAAGGCCTTATCACATATATACACTTTCACATTCATCACATTGGCCATTCGGCCTTATCACATATATATACACTTTCACATTTATTCAAATATACTTCACATGCCACAAATACTATCATTTCATATTCGAATACTCATAAGCTTACAATACCACGATTTAGAATTCAAGTATGGGTTTAATCAATAGCTTATGAGCAACTAAAACAAGTTTTATCCATGTTTACAACAAAATCACATATTCACTACGAGCTGTTTTCCTGAGCAATGGTCACTAAATCATTTATAACCGGAGCTACAAAACTCCAAATCACTTGCCGTTAATTTTTCCTGAATATAGACTCGTATATCTTCCATCTATAAAATTTCCAGAATTTTAGGTTTGGCCAATCAATACCAGATTTTTCTTAAAGTTTCCCCTGTTTCACTGTTTGACTAATCTGACCACTCTTCACTACGAATCAAATTTCTCGTTTTACAGAATTCAAAATGTGTTGTATTTGATTTCATTTGAAACTAGACTCATTAAGGAGTCTAAGCATATAAATTTTATCTTATAACCATTTTTGCACGAATTATAATGATTTTCTAAAAACAGAACAGGGGATTTCGGAGTCATTCTGACACCGTCTCACACAACTTTAAATATCTCATTATCGGAAATTAATTTTCTTACACGGTTTCTTTTATAAGAAACTAGACTCATTAAGCTTTAATTTCATAATTTATTCAGCCTCTAATTCAGCTCCAACAATTTATGGTGATTTTCTAAATTCATGTTACTGCTGCTGTCCTAAGAAGGTTTATCACAAATTTACTCTTCTGACATATCCTTTTAGCACTTCATGATATCATATCCATTTGGCAACATATCACATCAATAACTTACCTATACTTCATAATAGCCATTAGGCTATATGCATAAAAATTTACAATAGAGTTATGATTCTTTTAATATGTGCTTAACATATCATACTCAATCACATTATAGGCTTTAATACTTAAAACTTACCTCGATCGCTAATGTACGTCAATTCCAACTATTCGACCAATTTCCCTTTTTCCACGATCCGACTTTGTTTCCTTGAGTTCTTGAGCTAATGAACCAAATTTAAACTTATCACATCACTATTGTGTAAAACCACATTCGATTATATTATAATTCGGTTAGCAAGAAATACACTTATTCCTTATAACATTTAGCTTCGAGATCACCACCTCAATCATCTCAAGTACCAAACATGCATTAATACTCTCTTTAGTACAATTTCCTTACTTTAACTAAATACTAAACATATCCTTTTGCTTATCTATACACATCCGCATTTTAACTCATACCAATCATAACAAATAGCATAATATTTGTTAACATATAAAATTATGGTTGACATTACATCATTTACTTCCACTAACCATTTAAGCATAACCTAAGCGCATACATTGCATTGACAAACCAAACCAAAATATCCAATACATAGTCAAACATATAATTGTTATTTCACTCCTTTTCGAACTAATTTATAAAATGCATTCTCAAAGCCATAGCATATCATACATGAAACTTACCAGAGATGAATTAATCATAAGCTATTTATAGTACCTTAACCAAACACAACAACTAACTTCACACATATTTTATCTATGCAAATACCAAAGCCGAATCAACTAAATATACTTATGAATATATATATATCATCATCGAAATCACCTAAGCTTAGACATCATTTCTTAATTCCAAGCAAGTTGCCGAATGCAACCTTACTAAATTTTCATGGATTCAAGTCATGGATTCAATATACCATTACCATGAAATCAACAACCAAAAATTCATAGACAATTTAGGAAAATCACATTACAAATCTCAAATTCAAGCAAAGACCATGGCCGAAATGCACATATAACCACATAACAAAAATATTGAACCTTTGGTTGCCTAACTAGCTTAACATCCATCCAATTTTAAATCAAGAAACTCACCTCATCTATAATCAACCCTCAATACCCTAAAGCATCAAAAACAACATCAAAGAAATACAACCATCCATGGCCGAATGTCATCTTCTTAACTTTACAAAAAAAAACATTTGCCATGAGCTAGCTTCTATACTTGATGGCCACTCCAAATATACAAAGATTTTCAATGATAGAGCATTAACATACCTTAATCCACTTAAAGGTGACCAAATGCCTTAACTTCAATTTCTTCTTTTCTTTCTTTAGGTACGGCTAGAACCCAAAAACAATGAAGTCTCCCCTCCTTCCCTAGCTCACGGCACTTCAAGAAAAGAAAGAAGATGAAGACTTTCTCTTGCTTTCTTATTTTATTCCCCCTTTCTTTTCCTTTTTTTTGATCTATTTTAATCATTTACTAATAAAAGCATCATTAAAAATTCAACTTAATGGAAGAACCATCCTTGCTTGGCCGGCCACTACTTGAGGTTTGGGTGATTTGACATGCAAACCCAAGTTTCCTCACTTTGTTATCATTTGATCCTTACATATTCCCCTATCACATTTTCAAGTCTTATCACATGGGTCCTTTCTTATAAATTAACACCGCCTTGATAAAATCAAGGCACGAAATATTCGCACATACAAATTCCACATTCAATAAGCACAGAATATAACATCTGATTATTTTTGTGACTCAGTTTTGGGGTTCCAAAACCACTTTCAACTAGGGTCAAATTAGGGTGTCACAACTCTCCTCCCCTTTTGGGATTTTCGTCCTCGAAAATTTCTACTGATGCATAGTTTAGGATAACGTCCTCTTATTGAATTATATCCATAAAACATTAGCTCATCGATAGCAATTGTAATTCATTACTCATTTCGCATCGATCTATAGAATCATTTTCTTATCTTAAAACAAATACATAAACATTTCTACAAGTATGCACATATATCTCATTTTCTTGATTTCATAAGCAATAATCACTTAATTTAATTCACAAATGCATTTCAAACACATATTAGGCACATATTAACATGTATAATTCACATCGTCAACCCACATATTCATTCATGAATAAGCTGCAACCTAGCCGAAAGTACGCATATACTCAAACATCCCAATAATTATCCTTTATAACTTTATCACGTCTCAATATTCAACTAAACTCATTTCCAAAAGAAAAGTCAACTTCCACGTACCTGAACATTTAGTTCATTTAGCACATTCAATCATAGTTAACGTTACCCGTATACAGTCGAATAGGCATAAAGTCTAATAGAATACACTGGCATGAGATTTATTCTAGCGCATAACTCGTATATCCAAAATTATCAACATTCATCAAAAATTCTTTCAAACTTTCGAATGTCGAAACTTAACCAAAATAATTTCTTGAACAAGATTAACAAAATAGTGTCCATTCAGCAATAGCACATATAGCTCTTACAATGCCATATCCTAGATATGGTCTTACATATTCTCACATATCGAGCCGATGCCATGTCCCAGACATGGTCTTACACACTATCTCAAATCAATGCCTTCGTCCCAAACGAGGTCTTACATGAATTCCACTTCACACACTTAGTGCCCACTGACTGATCTCGCACTCATAGTGCTCGGTTAAAGGAATTCGCACACACACAGTGCCTCTAATCATTCACATACATAGTGCTCTTATTCATTCGTTAATACACATTGATATGACTTAACCAAGTCTATAAACATCATGTATGTACACTTTTAAACATATCATCTCATTTAAATTTGAATTCGTATAGTAATGAGCACTTAAATTTGCTCAAATTACCGGCACGAAGCCTACTAGGCACGAAGGCCCGAATACACGTCACCAGCATGATTACTCTTGGGACCTAGCCCGGATATAACACCAGCACAAATGCTCTTCGGGGTTTAGCACGGATATATCACAAGCACGAATGCTCTTCGGAACTTAGTCCGGATACATCACTAGCACGAATGTCTTCGAGACTTAGCCCGGATACATCACTAGCACGAATGCTCCTCGGGACTTAGCCCGGATACATCACTAGCACGAATGCTCTTCGGAACTTAGTCCGGATACATCACTAGCACAATGCTCTTCGGAACTTAGTCCGGATACATCACTAGCACGAATGCTCTTCGGAACTTAGTCCGAATACATCACTAGCACGAATGCTCTTCGAACTTAGTCTGGATACATCACTCTCAATTCTCATGTACAGATACACATATAGCAATATACATTAGTATATCATTTACATTGCTTGAATACAAACACAACATGCTTATCGACCATTCAACTTCCAGTTCCATAGCCACATACAAAAATCACATTTATAGTCATAACACTCTTTCAAAATTGCATCACTTATACCCTTATAATTCAATCCAAATCGAAATTCAAATACGAGTACATGATACGTACCTGATCAACTTAATAATTTAGGCATATCTAAGTGAAGTTATATCGCAAATTCTCATAGTCAGAAGCTTGCTACAGCTCGATCGAGATTAAGATTCATTGTAATACAGCAAACACATTTTAATAGCCAAAAATCATCACACTATCATTTTATCACTTTATGGCATGTATAAATAGACTCACGCGTGCTACGTTAGTCCTAGAATCGACTAAACTGGCTCTGATACCAATAAAATTGTAACACCCCAGACCCGAGACCGTTTCCGGAGTCGGACACGAGGGGTTCACAGACTAAATTCGCTTACTATCGCAGTCCATTTTAAAATTTTCTAGGCAGTTGGCTAACTGCGACACTGTCACCTTAAAAATCATATCTTGAGTTTCACAACTCGAAAATCAGTTTCGTAATTTTTTTCCTGAAACTAGACTCATATGCCCATCTACATATTTTTTTCTAGAATTTTTGATCGGGCCAATTAGTACAGTTTATTAGTCAAAGTCTCCCATGTTACAGGGATCGACTACACTGACCTTTGCGCATTATGACTTGGATATATCCATGCACAGAGCTTCAATACTGCTGCCCTTTGTTTCTATAGAAACTAGACTCAGAGAGGAATCTATACATATATGGTATGACTCCTAATTATCTCTGGTTAATTTATAATGAATTTCCAAAGTCAGAACAGGGAATCCAGAAACCGTTCTGGCCCTGTCTCACGAGAACCTGAATATCTCTTAACATACTGTCCATATGATTGTTTCGTTACTTTCCTATGAAAATAGATTCATCAAGGTTCGTTTACATAATTTATTCATTATTTAATTCCAATCCTACTATTTTTAGTGATTTTCCAAATCTACATCACTGCTGCTGCCAGCATCTGCCTTTAAGGTAGACTTTACCTATTTCATAGTTTCCATGATTCAACTAGCCCTTTTAGCATAAATAGCACAAATTATGATAGTGATTAACCATTCCATACCAAATGATTATAACATTAGCTCAAACATATATAAGCCATTTTCGCATGGCTATACACATTAACCAAAATATTCTTCCGCCACTAGTCTATTTTATACATGCCATAAGATAATCCAAAACGTAGCAGTACCAAACAATGGATAGTGATGTGTGACTAGTTGCTGACGATCCCCGAGCCTGTAGCTTCCAAATGAGATCTATAAAACAGAGGAAACAGAGTAAACGGAGTAAGCATTACAATGCTTAGTAAGTTTTAAGCAGTGTCAACTGATAACAATCAAATTATAACATAGTTGTTCGTATTTTTATTTCACTCTTCCTTCGGGCATACCATCCCTTTACCGAATATGCACATCTCATCATATACAATAGGCAGATAAACTTTCACATAAAAGCGAGCTCATGTGACATAGATATATCGTATGATTTCACATAACCTCTCACACTGATCCGATGTCACATAATCATAGGAATAGTCTCATAGATTGCTCTCGTATGCATCACATAGCTACCTTATGATTTAGTGCAAATCAAGCTCACATATAAACTTGGAGTACATACCTGTTTAACCTTTCACATTGAGTATATTTATAAGCAATTCTTATTACGAAGTCTTACCCGGACATAATCTCCACACGAAGTTATCGGGTCTTACCCGGACAAAATCCCCACACGTAGTCATCGGGTCTTTAGAGCTCGGATATAGTACGAGCACGAAGCTTACGGACATTAATCAGTGATAATATTCTCGCATAAAGCCTGCGGGGTTTTAACCCGGATATAGTACTGACACAAATGCCCTTCGGGACATATCACATTTATACACTTTCACATCATCACGTTGGCCACTCGGCCCTGTCACATATATATACACTTCCACATTCATCACATCGGCCATTAGGCCTTATCACATATATACACTTTCACATTCATCACATCGGCCATTAGGCCCTATCACGTATATACACTTTCACATTCATCACATCGGCCATTAGGCCCTATCACATATATATACACTTTCACATTCATCACATCGGCTATAGGCCTTATCACATATATACACTTTCACATTCATCACATTGGCCATTCGGCCTTATCACATTATATACACTTTCACATTATTCAAATATACTTCACATACCACAAATACTATCATTTCATATTCGAATACTCATAAGCTTACAATACACGATTTAGAATTCAAGTATGGGTTTAATCAATAGCTTATGAGCAACTAAAACAAGTTTTATCCATGTTTACAACAAAATCACATATTCACTACGAGCTGTTTTCCTGAGCAATGGTCACTAAATCATTTATAACCGGAGCTACAAAACTCCAAATCACTTGCCGTTAATTTTCCTGAATATAGACTCGTATATCTTCCATCATAAAATTTCCAGAATTTTAGGTTTGGCCAATCAATACCAGATTTTTCTTAAAGTTTCCCCTGTTTCACTATTTGACTAATCTGACCACTCTTCACTACGAATCAAATTTCTCGTTTTACAGAATTCAAAATGTGTTGTATTTGATTTCATTTGAAACTAGACTCATTAAGGAGTCTAAGCATATAAATTTTATCTTATAACCATTTTTTACAAATTATAATGATTTTCTAAAAACAGAACAGGGGATTTCGGAGTCATTCTGACACCGTCTCACACAACTTTAAATATCTCATTATCGGAAATTAATTTTTTACACGGTTTCTTTTATAAGAAACTAGACTCATTAAGTTTAATTTCATAATTTATTCAGCCTCTAATTCACTCCAACAATTTATGGTGATTTTCTAAATTATGTTACTGCTGCTGTCCTAAGCAGGTTTATCACAAATTTACTCTTCTGACATATCCTTTTAGCACTTCATGATATCATATCCATTTGGCAACATATCACATCAATAACTTACCTATACTTCATAATAGCCATTAGGCTATATGCATAAAAATTTACAATAGAGTTATGATTCTTTTAATATGTGCTTAACATATCATACTCAATCACATTATAGGCTTTAATACTTAAAACTTACCTCGATCGCTAATGTACGTCAATTCCAACTATTCGACCAATTTCCCTTTTTCCACGATCCGACTTTGTTTCCTTGAGTTCTTGAGCTAATGAACCAAATTTAAACTTATCACATCACTATTGTGTAAAACCACATTCGATTATATTATAATTCGGTTAGCAAGAAATACACTTATTCCTTATAACATTTAGCTTCGAGATCACCACCTCAATCATCTCAAGTACCAAACATGCATTAATACTCTCTTTAGTACAATTTCCTTACTTTAACTAAATACTAAACATATCCTTTTCTTATCTATACACATCCGCATTTTAACTCATACCAATCATAACAAATAGCATAATATTTGTTAACATATAAAATTATGGTTGACATTACATCATTTACTTCCACTAACCATTTAAGCATAACCTAAGCGCATACATTGCATTGACAAACCAAACCAAAATATCCAATACATAGTCAAACATATAATTGTTATTTCACTCCTTTTCGAAGTAATTTATAAAATGCATTCTCAAAGCCATAGCATATCATACATGAAACTTACCAGAGATGAATTAATCATAAGCTATTTATAGTACCTTAACCAAACACAACAACTAACTTCACACATATTTTATCTATGCAAATACCAAAGCCGAATCAACTAAATATACTTATGAATATATATATATCATCATCGAAATCACCTAAGCTTAGACATCATTTCTTAATTCCAAGCAAGTTGCCGAATGCAACCTTACTAAATTTTCATGGATTCAAGTCATGGATTCAATATACCATTACCATGAAATCAACAACCAAAAATTCATAGACAATTTAGGAAATCACATTACAAATCTCAAATTCAAGCAAAGACCATGGCCGAAATGCACATATAACCACATAACAAAAATATTGAACCTTTGGTTGCCTAACTAGCTTAACATCCATCAAATTTTAAATCAAGAAACTCACCTCATCTATAATCAACCCTCAATACCCTAAAGCATCAAAAACGACATCAAAGAAATACAACCATCCATGGCCGAATGTCATCTTCTTAACTTTACAAAAAAAAAACATTTGCCATGAGCTAGCTTCTATACTTGATGGCCACTCCAAATATACAAAGATTTTCAATGATAGAGCATTAACATACCTTAATCCACTTAAAGGGACCAAATGCCTTAACTTCAATTTCTTCTTTTCTTTCTTTAGGTACGGCTAGAACCCAAAAACAATGAAGTCTCCCCTCCTTCCCTAGCTCACGGCACTTCAAGAAAAGAAAGAAGATGAAGACTTTCTCTTGCTTTCTTATTTATTCCCCCTTTCTTTTCCTTTTTTTTTTGATCTATTTTAATCATTTACTAATAAAAGCATCATTAAAAATTCAACTTAATGGAAGAACCATCCTTGCTTGGCCGGCCACTACTTGAGGTTTGGGTGATTTGACATGCAAACCCAAGTTTCCTCACTTTGTTATCATTTGATCCTTACATATTCCCCTATCACATTTTCAAGTCTTATCACATGGGTCCTTTCTTATAAATTAACACCGCCTTGATAAAATCAAGGCACGAAATATTCGCACATACAAATTCCACATTCAATAAGCACAGAATATAACATCTGATTATTTTTGTGACTCGGTTTTGGGGTTCCAAAACCACTTTCGACTAGGGTCAAATTAGGGTGTCACAATGTCAACAAGAAAAAGTTTAACATCAAGTACCTTCGAGATTATTATAGCCAGTGATGATACCGGAGTGGTAATGGGATCGAGTTACTATGGACTTCGTAACGGGTTTACCCCTATCTCCGAGAAGGAAAGATGCCATTTGGGTTATTGTTGATTGGTTGACGAGTTTAGCACATTTTATTCCGGTACGTATAGATTACTCCCTTGACAGATTAGCTGAGTTATATGTTTCTAAGATTGTCAGATTACACGGAGTGCCAGTTTCTCTCATTTTATATAGAGATCAGCGGTTTACATCATGACTTTAGAGAAAGTTACAAGAAGATCTTAGTACGCGGTTGTATTTTAGCACTGTATTTCACCCTCATACCGATGGTCAGTCTGAGCTAATAATTCAAATTCATGAGGATATGCTTCGTTGTTGTTTTTAGAGTTTGAAGGCAACTAGGAGAAATATTTACTGTTGGTTGAATTCGCGTACAACAACAGTTTTCAATCGAGAACAAAGATGGCACCATATGAAGCTTTGTATGGTCATTAATGTTGAACTCTATTATACTGGACCGAGCTCAGTAAGAGAAAGATATACGAGGTTGATTTGATTTGTGAGACTGAAGAAACAGTAAAAGTGATCCGAGATAGTTTATAAGCAACTTCCGATCGTCAGAAATCATATGCGGATCTTAAACGTAAAGACATAGAATTTCAAGTTGGCGATAGAGTATTCTTGAAACTATGACAGAGTATTCTTGAAAATATCCCCCTGGAAGAAAGTCCTTCGGCTCAGTCACAAAGGAAAGCTAAGTCCGCGATTTATCTGGCCATATAAGATTATTAAAATAATCAAACCTATTGCGTATCGATTAGCTTTACCGTCAAAACTAGAAAAGATTCATAATGTCTTTCACGTGTCTATCTCTCCGATCGCTATTGAGATTCAACCAGATATGTTCTACAGTGAGGAATCGACCAGAATTCTGACACGAGGGGTGAAATAATTGAGAAACAAGAACATAGCTTTAGTAAAAGTTCTCTGGAAGTGACACGAAATAGAAGAAGCCACCTGGGAACCCGAGGAAGTTATGAGAAAGCAATATACGAACCTCTTTTCTTGTAAGATATTCGGGGATGAAAATCTTTTTAGGGGTGGGAGTTGTAATAGCTTGTTTTTAGTGAAATCAGAACAGTAGTTTCAAGAAATCAAATCTGATGTCAAAAAATTTATTTTATTATTATTTTATTTCCTACAACATATAGTAGTACCGTTTAAAAATTTTGTTAAGACATTTTACCATTTACATGCTCAATTTGATAAAACGGACTAAATCGCGTAAAGTGCAAAAGTTGAGTTCTAGTAGCTAAAGGTATTAAATAGCGATAGAACCTTAAAGTAAGAGTCCTTATATGGTAATCAGACCACTAATGAATATAGTGGAATGTGATGGCTTGGCATTTGTGTAACATTTAAAGTTTTTAAATGTTATAATTGTAATTTGGTAATTAAATGATAATTAAAATAAGAAAAAGCCATTCATCTTCTTCATTCATCAAGCCATCATCAAAATTTCTTGTTCTTCTAACCTAGGGATTCGACCATCTTTATTATTGCTAAATTGGTATGAATTTTTGTCCCATTTTTAATTATTTTTCTGTTTTCGGGGTTATTGTAGCTTAATCTAGCTAACCCAGGGACTAATTTCTAAAACTATTAAACTATTAGGGTCTTTCCATTGTTGAATATGCATGAGTTTTGATGAGTTATGGAAGAAAATGGATAGTTGTTGTTAGATAAACAACTTTTGTTAAGTGATTTTTGATGAAAATATCGAATAGGGATTAAATTGAAAAATAAAAAATTTTACATGGTGAAATTGTGAAATAAATAAAATATAAGGCTTTCTAGAGACCTAATTGATATTATGTTATAGTGGGTTATGGTGAAATTGAATAAATTTCCATTCTTATGAGCTTGGGAGTAAATTGCAAAAGAAATTACAAGTATATGGGCAAAATGGTAAATTTGCCAAAATATGATTTTGGGTTAAATTGAATAAATTGCAAATTTAATTAAATTAAATTTGTCCGTGTAGACCAAGAAAGACCTCGTACGGCTTTAGATTGGAGCAAAGAGAAAGTCTTAGATTAATCACCTCCGTATCAACGTATACTCATCGATGTAAGTTCGTGTAATTAGATTGTGTATATGCTTCTGATTGAAATATACTTGTGTTGCGAATTACTATACATATATTCCAGTTGCATATCCAACGACGTATGACTACTACGGTGCCATTAGGGTTTACATGATCCAGGTACTGGTCATGAACATCCTACCAATGGCTGAGGTCCTGTATGTGTTGCAGATACTCAACATCGTGTAGCTACGTTCTGACCCACAGCTTGTGTGAGCATACCGATCTACAGCTCGTGAGAGCATACCGATCTACAGCTCGAGTGAGCATACCGACTCACAGCTCGTATGAGCATACATGTACAGGATTTGACGGATTACGATTATATGAGTTAGCACACTATGTATGAGTTATCCCAGGTATCTAACAATATTATAATGGTTCAACTGGCATTATTCTAATAAGAAATGGTAAGGTTTCATTACGAGCTATAATAGGGATACATATGAATTATACGGAACTGTTGTTACATGGTATATGGAAAATTGAATTGGATGATACATGTATATGAAACTTAATCAATTGTTGTGTTCATCCATGATTATTGGTTTGTATATGCATTTACTTGGCTAACATGGTTGGTGTATATGTACTTAGGCATTTGGCCAAATTATGTTGGGATATGCTATGTTTATCTTACCTATTTTGTGATTAAATGGCAAGTTACGTTTTAATTTATATGAACTTACTAAGTTGAAATGCTTACTCTGTGTTATTTATGTGTTTTATAGTGAATCAGAAGCTTGTTCGGGTAGGAATCTTGTCGAAGCTATATCACACTATCCATCGGCTTTTTTGGAACTTTCGGTTGTTTAATTTTGGTTATAATGGCATGTATAGGTATTTTGGCTAATGCTGGCCATGTGTTTTGGTTATTGGAATGGCCATTTGGTTTGGTTTGTGATTTGGTACTTTGATGATGTTATGAGCTTAGTTTATGGCATGTAAATATTAGCTTTATAATGCTTGGTGTTTGACTTAATAGACTTAAATTTGGAAGATGAAATATTGTTTGATTATGCATATTGTATAAGTTTTGTGATCTGTTGTGAATTGGTGCTTTCTTATGAAAGGAATATATGTCTACTAATGTTAGTGATTGAATGGCATTTTTGGTACCATTTGATAAGTTTTGGTATGTTTTGGGTAGTAAAATAAATGACATGTATTGATGCAAATGTGCCTATAAGTTAGTTGCTTATTTTGACCAAATAGAGTACATGGTTAAACAAGTTTTCTTGTTGCCATTTGAGGTGCCTAAGGGCACATTGGTTGTATGTGAATATACCATATGTATGAAGCTATGACATACATGATTTTGGTTCCCTGTTATGGCTTGTATATATGTGCATTTTTGGTTGTAGGTACATGCCTTGTTGGGAGAGAAAAATAGCTTGTAAAATGGTCTATTCTTGTCCACATGGGTTGAGACACGGGTGTGTGTCTCAGCTGTATGTGACACACAGCCGAGCGACACAGCCTTGTGTCCCCTGTAGCTTTTAAAAGGTTGCAAGTCATGCTGTTACATGGCCTAACACATGACCCGACACACGGGCATGTAGGGTTACTTCGAAAGGTACACGACCTGACACTCTGGCATGTGGCTTGGCCGTGTGACCCAATTCAGTGAGTTACATGGGCACAGACACGGGTTGAGACACGACCGTGTGTCCTTACTTTGAATGCCCACATGGCCGTGTGACCCCTGCAGTGTTGAAAATTTTCAATGTTTTCTAAAGAATTCTCTGAGTGTTTGATTTAGTCCCGACTTGTTTCTAACGCGTATTTAGGGCCTTTAGGGCTTGTATAAGGGACAATATGTATATGTTTATTGATATGATTTGAAAAGTTTGAAATTTATGTTTGTTTGATTTGAAAACTCCAGTAATACTTCGTAACCCTATTCCGGCGACGGATACGAGTTAGGGGTGTTACAGTTCCAATTATCTTGTACACCAATAGAATTCTTGAAATGTGCTATCTCTCTGTTAGAAGACTCAATTTATCAATGGTGGAATACATAGATCGCAGTCGTACCAAAGAAGAGTGTAAATTGGGAATTTTTCCAGACAGAGTTCAGAAAGAAATATGTGAGTCAGAGGTTCTTAGATAAGAAACGCAAAGAGTTTCTTGAATTAAAGCAAGGCTTTTTGTCAGTATCTAAGTACGAGAAGGAATTTGTGTGACTCAATAAGTATGCCTAGGAATGTGTATCAACAAGGGTTGCTATGTACACTCTGTTTGAAAACAGCCTAAATGAGGATATCAAGCTATTAGTTGGGATTCTTGAGTTAAAGAATTTTTTATTTTAGTTGATAGAGCACACAAGGCCGAGGAACTTAGAAAAGCGAAAAGAAAAGTTGATTCTGAGGCTCGTGATTTGGGAAAAAGACCTATGGGAAAATTATTCTCATCTCGTCAAAGAAATTAGAAGAATTTCATTGTCGTTCATCAGCTTCAGTGGGTTATCTAGAAGAGATGGAGGAAATCAACATTCAAGTTCAAAACCTCAGGCTACATTTGCAGCGAGCGCGGGTAGTGTCAAAAACTACAAGCCCGGAAATCAGTAATGTAATAGACGACACTTTGGTGCATGGAAACTAAAATACAGGTCATGTTTTAAATGTGGTCCCTATGATCATTATCTCAGAGATTGCCCTGAAAGGTCCGATAAAGAAAAGGCTCAGAACACTTGTTTTTGTAACATGGCTGCGAAAAGGAGACCAACCTGGAACACTGGAAATAAGGGTAATAGTTGTAGTAAGATGAAAGATTCAGCTATAAGATTTGAGGCACGGGCACCACCTAAGGTTTACATGATTCGTGCTCAAGTAGAAGCTTTAGCACTTAATGTGATCACGGGTACATTTTCTATCTTTGACTCTAATGTTAACGCTTTGATTGACCCTGGGTCAACGCACTCAAATGTATGCACAAATTTAGTGTCAAATAAGAAAATACCTTTTGAGTCTACTGAGTTTGTGGTTGAGACACGGCCGTGTGTCCTTACTTCGAATGCCCACATGGCCGTGTGACCCCTGCAGTGTTGAAAATTTTCAATGTTTTCTAAAGAATTCTCTGAGTGTTTGATTTAGTCCCGACTTGTTTCTAACGCGTATTTAGGGCCTTCAGGGCTTGTATAAGGGACAATATGTATATGTTTATTGATATGATTTGAAAAGTTTGAAATTTATGTTTGTTTGATTTGAAAACTCCAGTAATGCTTTGTAACCCTATTCTGGCGATGGATACGAGTTAGGGGTGTTACAGTTCCAATTATTTTGTACACCAATAGAATTCTTGAAATGTGCTATCTCTCTGTTAAAAGACTCAATTTATCAATGGTGGAATACATAGTCGTAGTTGTACCAAAGAGGAGTGTAAATTGGGAATTTTCCAGACATAGTTCAAAAAGAAATATGTGAGTCAGAGGTTCTTAGATAAGAAACACAAAGAGTTTCTTGAATTAAAGCAAGGCTTTATGTCAGTAGCTAAGTACGAGAAGGAATTTGTGTGACTCAATAAGTATGCCTAGGAATGTGTATCAACAAGGGTTGCTATGTACACTTTATTTGAAAACAGCCTAAATGAGGATATCAAGCTATTAGTTGGGATTCTTGAGTTAAAGAATTTTTTATTTTAGTTGATAGAGTACACAAGGCCGAGGAACTTAGAAAAGCGAAAAGAAAAGTTGATTCTGAGGCTCGTGATTTGGGAAAAAGACCTATGGGAAAATTATTCTCATCTTGTCAAATAAATTAGAAGAATTTCATTGTCGTTCATCAGCTTCAGTGGGTTATTCTAGAAGAGATAGAGGAAATCAACATTCAAGTTCAAAACCTCAGGTTACATTTGTAGCGAGCGTGGGTAGTGTCAAAAACTACAAGCCCGGAAATCAGTAATGTAATAGAAGACACTTTGGTGAATGCAAACTAAAAGATGGGTCATGTTTTAAATGTGGTCCCTATGATCATTATCTCAGAGATTGCCCTGAAAGGTCCGATAAAGAAAAGGCTCAGAACACTTGTTTTTGTAACATGGCTGCGAGAAGGAGACCAACCCGGAACACTGGAAATAAGGGTAACAGTCGTAGTAAGATGAAAGATTCTGCTATAAGATTTGAGGCACGGGCACCACCTAAGGCTTACGTGATTCGTGCTCGAGTAGAAGCTTTAGCACTTAATGTGATCACGGGTACATTTTCTATCTTTGACTCTAATGTTAACGCTTTGATTGACCCTGGGTCAACGCACTCAAATGTATTCACAAATTTAGTGTCAAATAAGAAAATACCTTTTGAGTCTACTGAGTTTGTGGTTAAATTAATGAACCCTATAGGCCAGTATGTGTTAGTCGATAAATTTTGTAAAAATCAGTTGATTTTGATGTCATTCTGGGTATGACTGGTTAACTCTGCATGATGTTGTTGTGAACTCTAGACAAAAGCATATTGTGTTAAAGTGTCAGAAAGGTGAAAAGCTTCGAATTGAATCAGACAGAGTAGATAGTGCATATAATGTTATTTTAGCTTTATCGGCATAGAAATATGTTAGAAATGGCTGTGAAGCGTATCTCGCTTATATATTTGATTCTTGGGTTTCAAAATATAAGTTAGAATCGGTTCCTATTGTGTGGAGTTTATAGATGTATTTCCAGAAGAGTTACCAGGGTTATTGCCGATCAGAGAGGTTGAGTTTGCTATTGAGTTAATACTGGGAACATCTCTAATATCGATAGCTCTGTACAGAATGGCACTTATAGAATTAAAAGAGTTGAAAGCACAGTTGCAAAAGTTTATAGATAGGGGCTTCGCTCAGCTCGGTTTTTCTCCTTGGGGTACTCCTGTGTTGTTTGTCATGAAAAAGGATGGGTCTATGTGATTGTGTATCGATTACCGATAGCTCAACAAAGTCACAATCTAGAACAAATATATTTTTCCACGTATTAATGATTTGTTTGATCAGCTGAAAGGTGCAACAGTGTTTTCAAAGATCAATCTTCGTTCTGGTTATTATCAGCTATGAGTTAAAGACTCTAATTTACTGAAAACTATGTTCCGAACCAGGTATGGACATTATGATTTTCTTGTTATGCCCTTTGTTTTGACTAATGCACCTGCTGTGTTTATGGACTTGATGAATAGAATATTCAGACCGTATTTAGACAGACTTGTTATTGTATTCATTGATGACATTTTGATCTATTCAAGAGATGAGACAGAGCATGCCCAGCATTTGAGAATTGTTTTGCAAACTTTAGCAAATGTGAGTTCTAGCTCTAAGAAGTTGGATTTTTGGGACATGTGGTATCGGTAGACGATATTAGAGTTGATTTGAGTAAAATTTTAGCTGTAGTGGACTAGAAACCTCTGAGAAATGTGTCGGAAGTCAGAAGTTTTCTAGGATTTTCCGGATATTATAGAATATTTGTTAAAGAATTTTTATGATTGCTACGCCATTTACGAAACTGCTACAAAAAGATGTCAAGTTTGAATGGTCTGAGAAGTGTTAGAAAAGTTTTAACCAGTTGAAAGTGTTATTAAGCGAGGCACCTGTGTTAGTTCAACCAGAGTTCGATAAAGAATTTCTGATTTATAGTGATGCTTTATTCAATGGATTAGGTTATGTTTTGATGCAATAAGGCAAAGTGATAGCGTATGCTCCTTGAAAGTTGAAACCACACGAAAAGAATTATCTGACTCATGATTTAGAGCTTGCAATTATTATATTTGCTTTAAAGATTTGGTGACACCATTTGCATGGAGAAAAATGTCACATCTTCACGGATAATAAAAGCCTGAAGTATTTGATGTCACAGAAAGATTTGAATTTGAGACAACGTAGATGGCTTGAGTTGTTGAAAGATTATGATTTGATTATTGACTATCATCCGCGAAAGGCTAATGTTGTTGCTGATGCACTAAGTAGGAAATCTTCATTTTCTTTACGGGCTTTGAACACGTGGTTGACATTGACTGATGATGGTTCAATTTTAGCTGAGTTGAAAGCTAAACAGATGTTTTTGCCACAGATCTGTGAAGCTTAGAAAAGTGATACTAAATTGATTGCTAAAGGGAAACAGATTAAGTCGACATCTGATCTAGATTTTCATGTTGGTTCAGATGGCAATTTGTACTTCAAAGATAGAATTTGTGTTCTGAGACACTCTAATCTCATTTAGAAGATTTTGTAGGAAGCTCATAGTAGTAGCTTATTGATACATATTGGTAGCAATAAAATGTACGATGATTTGAAATAGATGTACTAGTGGCCATGTATGAAACGAGAAATTTCTGAATTTGTATCAAAATGCTTAGTATGTCAGCAAGTTAAATCTGAGCATCAGGTACCTTTTGGTTTATTACAACCAGTGATGATTCCAGAGTGGAAATGGGAATGTGTTACAATGGATTTCGTATTGAGATTGCCTTTATCTCCGAGAAAGAAAGATGTTGTATGGGTCATTGTAGATTGCTTGACAGAATCCGCGCATTTCATTCTTATGCATACAGATTTTTCACTTGAGAGATTGGCAGACATGTATGTTTCTAAGATAGTTAGACTACACAGTGTGCCAGTTTTTACTATTTTTTTATAGGGATCCATAGTTTATGTCTCGATTCTGGAGCAAGTTACATGAAGCTCTCGGAACTCGACTGCATTTTAGTAAATTGTTTCATCCACAAACCGATGGTCAGTTTGAGCGAGTAATACAGATACTCGAAGATATACTTTGATGTTGCGTTTTAGAGTTCGAAGGTAATTGGGAGAGATTTTTACCGTTGGTTGATTTTGCATACAACAACAGTTATCAGGCGAGTATTAAAATGACACCATATGAAGCTTTGCATGGTCGAAAGTGTCAACTCCGTTATACTAGACTAGCTGAGTTAGAAAAAGTTATTCAGTGTTGATTTGATTTGAGAAACTAAAGAAAAAGTCAAAATGATATGTAACAGTTTGAAAGCAGCTTCCGATCGACAGAAATCTTACGTAGATTTAAAAAGAAAAGATATAGAGTTTGAAGCCAGCGACAAGGTATTTCTGAAAGTATCACCTTGGAAGAAAGTTCTTCGATTTGGTCGAAAAGGAAAGCTTAGTCGGTAATTCATCAGACTGTATGAGATCATTGAGATGATTGGAGTAGTAGCTTATCGGTTGGTTTTGCCATCAGAATTAAAAAAGATTCATAATGTATTTCATGTATCGATGTTACGATGTTATTGATCAGATCCTTCACACGTAATATCCCCAGTTGGTGTTGAAATTTAGTCTAATATGACGTACAATGAAGAACAGATCAGAATTGTAGCTCGGGAAGTTAAAGAATTGAGAAATAAAAGTATACCTTTAGTTAAAGTTCTCTGGCAATGACACGGAATAGAAGAAGTTACCTGGGAACCAGAAGAAGCTATGAAAGTGCAATACCCGAACCTATTTTTTGGTAAGCTTATCAGGGACAAAAATTCCTTTAAGGGGGAGAGTTGTAACAGCTCATTTTTAGTGAAATCGAAACAGTGGTTTCAGGACAACAAACTCAACAAGTAAATTTTTATTTTATTATTATTTTAATGTCTATGGGGTATCAGTAAGATCGTGTTAAAATTTCGTTAAGAAATTTTGATGTTTGCACGATTAATTAAGTGAAAATGATTAAGTCGTAAAAAGTGTAAAAGTAGAGTTTCATTAGTTAAAAAGGCCAAATGGCTATGAAACTTTAAAGTGAAGGGACTTAGATGGCAATTAGACCATTTGAATAGTTAGTGGATATTTATAGCAAGGTTTTACTAAAATTTTGATTATTTTTAAAGGACAAAATGGTAAAATGGTAAATAAAAATAAAAACAAATAGGCGTCTTCTCAATCGATTCTTCAATGGAGAAATAGCTAGGGTTCGTCCAAGCATTGTTTCCCTTGCATGGTATGTAGTTTTGTCTCGTTTTTAATGATTTCTATGTTTTTGAGGTTATTTTAGCTTAATCTAGCTAGTCTGAGGTCAATTTGTAAAACTATTAAAGATTGAGGGTTATGCCATGAATGCTTTTGAATGGTTCTTGATGTTTTATGGTAGATTATGAGTCCTTGTTGATAAATAAACAAGTTTTGTAAAGTGATTTCTGATGAAATTTGCAATTAGGGATTGATTTGTAAAAATGATAAAAATTCATTTTAAATTTATGAAATGATGGTTGAGTTGATATAAGTCCTTAATAAATTCAATTAGCTTGAATGGGGGATTAAAATGTTTAGATTTCAATTTATGAGCTTAAGGACTAAATTGTGAAAATTTAAAATATTAGGGGAAAAATAGTAATTTTATGAAATCATGAAATGTGAACTGAATTGAATACTAGAAGTATTAAATGGATTGAAATTGTCTATTTAGATCAAGATAGACCACGTACGGGCTTAGACCGAGGCAAAGCCAAAGCTTCGGAATAGTTCAATTTAACCTTCATGGCCCTAGTTGTCGAGGTAAGTTCGTATGAACGATTGTTATATTCATGTTATTTAAATGTATGTTATTAAGTTTATTATAATGTAACTTGATCGATGTATGAATAATTCAATGCAATGACGATTATCGAGTCCTGGATGAACCTTAGGAATTCGTAGAATACAAATGACATGTCATTAGGATTTTCATGTTTCGAGTGCTAGTATTGAATGTCCTATCGATGGCTGAGGTCCTACATTTGTTGCGAATTGTAACACTCCAAACCCGGCCTAAAAGTTAGGCCCGCCCGAATCTGGCAAGTCACATTGAAGTGTTTTTTGAAAAACATGCTTTCATTAAAAACCCTTCTTGAAATTTCAAACTTCTTGCCACTTAAAACTTGTGTAAAACCTCAGTTTGCATTTGTTTATTTTCAATCGAGGTTTATTAAAAAGTTATCACCTTCAAAACCTTATTGTTGCGGAAGATTAAGTTAAAGCAAATGATTTACGAAAACGTGATATTTAAAAAATTGAGGTGTGAAAACGTAGTGTTAGAAAACAGTTATTGTTTTGGAAAACCGTGTTATACTTCTAGCAGATATAAATCACAATCACATCAAATCCCAAATTTGAAATCTAGAAATTATAGAGGTCTTATTACAACTTGAATCAAAATCAAATTGCTTAAGTAAATGAGCAAAACAGAATAAAAAAAAGTGTCGTTGTGTTGCCCTCTCCGAGTCTCTCGCAGCTCCAAACCGTCTAACGCTGGGGATTACCTGAAAGGTTAAAAACGGGGTGAGTTTACGAAAACTCAGTGTGTAATTCCCCCTTATTAAAGAAATAGAATCAGTCTAGGCCTAAGCCCTTTAACAGTAACAGTATAGTGTGGCCTTAGCCCAATACAGTAACGGTGGCAATTAGGCCTTAGCCCCCATCAGTCTCGGTTGGACCCAAGCCTATAACAAATGGCACATATCACATATATCTGGGCCTAAGCCCATCTCAATATCAAAAATTAGTATATGTAATGCATAAATACCCATAACAACCCTGCACTCCATCTCCTGTCCAACCCTACACTCCTGTGGGGATTAAATCGACCCACTCATCCCTACAGTCCTTAAGTAGCATCGATTGCAGCACTAGCCAATATTGCAGCAGAGCTGCCAATCACATAATCGACTTAAAGCCATCGGTGGGTCCACAGTCGTATCATGCAACCCGTGTGACCCTTACATATCAGTCACTTCCTCCAATACAAGATCCCAACCTTATGCAGTATGTCATGTATGCAATATGCCATGCTCAGAATCAGTAATATCGTTCACAGTTAAGTCAATCAAACCATGGCACAAATCAATCATTTACCCTCGATGGGAAAAATATTTATTTACCCTCTAGGGGCATTACGATTATTTAACAACCTTTTTGAAGGTCTACAGTCGTCTCGAGCGACACAGATAACCTCAATGGTCATAACGGTGTAAATGGGCAAAAGGCCCATATTCGACCCAAGTGGCCCACACGCTCGTGTGGCCCATTTAGCCTAAATTCAGTCACGGCTATGCGAACTACATACCCCAGTCCAAAACTTGCCACTTAACATGGATCTTATCCGTGTGGGGCCCACGAGCCCTTTGGGCCCACACGACCCGTTTCAGCCCAACGTGGCCCATAACGGCCCAAGAGCACGAAAACGTTCGTGGTGGCCTCTACAGTCTAACCCATGTTTTGTGGGCTCGATTCACCATATGAGCATTCGCACGCCCATGTGGCCTCAATTACCGTATTCCCAGCTTTTCGGCTTTTGCCGTGTTACGGTCAGATCAAGGTGTGTACACACTTGTTTGCGGACACTTGCCAAAAACTCTTGAGCACCAACCTACATTCATTCCAACCTTCAGTTAGTTAGCTGAAGAATCAAGTTAACCACTTCTTAACTTTTAGTCCAAAAATACCACCTTACCTTGATTGAATGAGGGTGGATTAATCCTCTAAGATTGTTAAACCAAAATTGATCACACGCCTTGTCGAGAATCTGAATTATAAACAGATCTTGTTAGCTAGAGTCGATTGAAAATGTGGCTTAAATCCACGAATACCATATTCTCAACCAAAAGAATATTCAGCATTTAGAAAAGTTTAAAGAAACCAGATTTGAATGGAAAGAGGGAATACAACCACTTACCACCTTGTCAGAAATACTTACGGAACCAAAACAGAGAGGGGACAGTGTTGAGTTTCGGCTAGAGTAAGAACCACCCGAAGAATAGAAGAATCCGAATCAAAAAGGGAGAGGAGAACTTTAGGTCACAAGCCAAAAAGGAGGAAGTCCCAAGGGCTAGGGCGATAGATTTGGCCGAAAGAATCAATAGGCAAGAAGGGATGAAACAAGCAGTTGCCCGAACTTGAAAAGAATAGAGAAGAAGAGGAGGTTTCGGTAGATGTTGGAGCAAATAGGGGGTAGAGGAATGGGCTTAAAAACAAAATAGTTTAATTTACTAGAATGGTAGGAGTTGAATACCCAAAATGTACAAATAGCCACTTGCAAATTTAGCACAAGAGAGCAGAGAAAGAAAATAGCCTTCACAATTTCAGAAACTGATGACAAACTGACCAAAACAGAGAGAAAACCCCTCAGCCAAAATTCCTAAGGCCTTAGAGTCCCATTCGGCCACTACTCTCCTCCCCCTTCAAACTCTTTCAAAATCTCCACAAATCCCTCCTTGATATTCTCCATAACAACTCCAAGACCAATTCAAACTTCACCTTACAGAGTTTCAGTCTAACTCCACTTCTCATACTGCAGGGAAATAAAATAAATACTCTTTGCATGCCAAGGGATTCGAACCCAAGCTCTTGCATTAGCCAATTCACGCCACCACCACTAGGCCACAAGCTCATTTGTGCCACATTTTATCTTCAATTAATTAAAAGGTCTAAAGGCCAAAGTCCAGGTTCCTTTAAAATAAAAACCAAAATAAATTGCAAGAGCCAAGACTTGAACTTAGGCTCCCTTGCAACCTTAATGACGCCACAACCACTAGACCACATGCTTCCTTATGTCATTTTTTTAACACAATAATTTAAAAGGCCTACATCCAAGCATCCAGGGTTTTATCCACTTAAAACCAAAATTTTTGCTAAAGCTCAGGTTTGAACCCAAGACTTTTCCAACTCCTCTCAGGACCCTTAACCACTAAAGCAGACATACTTTTGTGCACAGTTTCCTAATCATTCCCTTACTCAAGGTCTAATACTTCTAGGCCCAAATTATGAGTCATTACACAAATACTCTATAACTCGTGTGAGCAGCATTGTGTAGCTTACATTCTAACCCAAGCTCGTGTGAGCAGGCTCATTTCACAACTCATGTGAGCAATGATGTAAAGGAAAGGTTACGATTATATGTTTAGGCACACTTCGTGTGAGCTTTCCCGAGTATCCAATGATATTCTAGAAGCTTCAACGGGTAAGAAAAGGAATTGAAATGGTAAGTTTCCAAATGGAATTTTGCATATGCTCATGGAAAGGATGAATTAATCAAATGATGTATTTTCATATGGAAATGACTTATCATATGGATAATTAAAATGAGTTATGTATGAATGCACTAACTTGTGTATTGATGATGTAACACCCTTAACCCATATCCGTCGCCAGAATAGGGTTACAAAGCATTACCGTATAAATGGAACATTAAATAATTCATTTCATACATCATTGCAAACATAATCTAATTACATTCAATCACATACATAATGTCCCTTAATTGAGCCCTCGAGCCCCTAGAGATACATTAGAAACAATTCGGGACTAAATTGGAAACAATCAGAATGCTCATGAAAAAGTTAGAAAAATTAGACTGCAAGGGTCACACGACCATGTGGCCAAGTCGTGTAACAATCGAAAGAGGGACACATGGCCGTGTCTCAACCCGTATCCTCGCCCATTTAACTCTCTAAGTTGGGTCACACGGCCAAGCCACATGCTTGTGTGCTAGGCCGTGTAATAGTCTGACTTGCATGCATTAAAACCTACAGGGGACACACAGCCGTGTCACCTGGCTGTGGTTCACACACAACTGAGTCACACACCCATGTCTCAGGGTGTGTAGATATGAAATTGTCCAAAATCAAGTCATTTCCATCACCAATTTAAACATGTACCTAAAAGCATTTTATGCACATAATCAAAGCATCCAAACCTTACCAAAACATGCATGAAATGACCAATTCAATAGACCAAATCCATTCAACCAATATGCCAAATAAGGCACCTTAAATGCATTCATTCAAATCTTACCTAAACATGTATACATTACCATATTTCAATCATGTATATAAAGTCCAATACCTTTTCAAAACATACCTTGTCTTGACCATATTAAAACTAATCCATCACTTACCATATTGGCCATTGAAACATGCATCAAACAATTGCTACATTAACACATACTAATATGACATCAAAAGTACCAAGATGACACAAACTAACCAACATCACATGGTGCCAAAACAATTTATACATGCCAAAATCATCAAACAACATTCAACTAACATTAAAAACTAGTCCACCTATACATGCTAGTATAACCTTGGCCAAAACATCAAAAAATACTAATACAATTGCTGGATAGTGTAATAGATCTTCGAGGAGCTTCCAAACTATTCGAGCTTCCGATTATCTATAAAACATAGGAAAGAAAACTATGTAAGCACATAACGCTTAGTAAGTTCATAAAACATGAACATAACTTACCATTTCAATACATAAAATTATGATTAAATACAACATAATCCAACCACAAGCTTGGTACAAGCCTAAGCATTATCAACAACACATGTTAGTGCATTCAAACATAATTCAATTGAATTAACATAAGGTAAGCCATTATACATGAATATACTTCATTTGAACTCAGTATTTTCATGAACATAAGTATATGAAGATTACCAATTCAATCCTTTTCATAGATACATGATTTAGTTCATTTGAACACTTACCCTTCCTTTCCTTTTCATGCCCATTGAACCATTTAGAATATCATCGGATACTCGGGAAAGCTCACACGAAGTGTGCTAAACATATAATCGTAACCTTTCCTTTACATCGTTGCTCACACGAGCTGTGGGTTAGAATGTAAGTTATACGATGCTCCTCACACAAGCTGTGGAGTATCTGCAACAAATGCAGGACCTCAGCCATCAGTAGGACATTCAAGACCAGCACCCGACACATGAAAACCCTAATGACATGTCATTTGTATCTTACGAATTACTAAGGTTCAAACGAGACTCAATAACTGTCCTGACATTGTTGGATATACATCATTTATTTAAATGGAAAATAACACATTAACATATAAATCAGTATATCATTAAAACGATACTTAATCATACGAACTTACCACAACGACAATGACGTAGAAACGAGATCAATTAATCCGAGGCTTTAGCTTTTCCTCTATCTAGATTCGTACGTGGTCTATCTTGATCTAAATAGACAAATTCAATCCATTTAATTCTTTTATTATTCAATTCAGTCTGTATTTCATATTTTTACAAAATTACAATTTTACCCTTCATATTTTAATTTTTTTATAATTTAGTCCTTAGGCTCATAAATTGAAATCTAAGCATTTTAATCCTCCTCTCATGCTATTCAAATTCACTAGGGGCCTATATCAATTCATGCAACACATCATTTCATAATTTCACCATGAACTTTTATCATTTTTACAAATAAGTCCCTAAATACCATTTTAATCAATAATCACTTTACAAAACTAGTTTATTTATCAACAAGGACTAATAATATCTCATAAAAAATCAAGAATCATGCAAGAAAATTCATGGAAAAACCCTAATTCTTTAACAATTTTGCAAATTGATCCCCGAGCTAGTTAGGTTAAGCTACAAAGATCTCGAAAACATAAAAATCATTAAAACGAAACAAAATTACACTTACATGCAAGGGATATACTTAGTCGAACCTTCAAGCCTCATCATTGGGGTTTTTGATCCCTAAATTCAGTGGAGAGATGAGCTAATGAAGATGATACATTATTTTTACTATATTTTACTTTACTTTAATTATTGACCTTTTTAAGCTTACTAATTAACCTTAAAATCACTTATCTTTATGTTCATATTTGTCCAGTAACATTATAAATGGTCTAATTAGAATCCTTTTACTAATAGAACTCTACTTTTGTACCTTTTACGATTTAGTCCTTTTTACGTAATTAAACATGCAAACGTCAAAATTTATTAACGAAATTTTTATATGACCCTAATAAAATTCCATAGACATTAAAATAATTAAAAAAATAATTTACTTATCGGATTTCTGGTCCCGAAACCACTGTTTTGATTTCATTAAAAATGGGCTATTATAGATGATGATGCATATGCTTGTACCAAGCTTGTGGTTTGGGTTATATTATGCTTATACTTATTGTTATGTAAATGAAATTGTAAGTTATGTTTATTTTCTGTGAACTTACTAAGCATTATTTGCTTACGTAGTTTCTTTCTTATGTTTTATAGATTATCGAAAGCTCGATCTGTTTGGAAGATTGTTGGAGATCTATCACACTATCTAGCATAAATATTGGCATTTTTTATATTTTGGCCAAGGTTATAATGGCATGTATAGGTGTACTTATAATGGTGTTTAGTTGAATGTTTAGTTGATGATTTGGTTGTATAGTTATGTAAGTTAACTTGGTTGGTACATTTGATGCCTTGCTAGTTTTTGTCATTGTGGCTATATCATGTAGCATTTTTTTGAATGGCTCAAATGGCATGTCTTGTGATGGAATAGTAATGGTCAAGTTGTGGCATGTTTGATAAGTTTTGGAAAATGTTTTAAGGTGTCTTTGAATGGCATATTGTTAGTTGATATAAGACTTTTGGAATAACAAATATATGCATGTTTCGGTATGGTTTGATACCTTGTAAGTGTGCATAATTTGGTCAAATGGTTATGCATGAATGGTATAGGAAATGGCTTATTTTTAGGCAAATTTATGTCCACATGGCCTAAGACACAGGTGTGTTACTCAACCGTGTGTGGCATACGGTCTGGTGACACGATCATGGTCATCTAATGGTTTCTTTGTATGCAAGTCAGTGAGTTATAGTAAACTGGCGTGTGACACGGCCGTGTGACCCTACTCAAAATGTTATAGGGGGTGAGGACACAAACTGGGACACGGCTGTGTGTCCCTAGTTTGAAGGTTACTTGGCCTGAGACACAGACGTGTGTCTCAGCCATGTAAAGCACACGACCGTGTGACCCTTGTTTCCAAATTTTGGTGAATTTTTCTTAGACTTTCGAAATGATTTAATTTAGTCTCGAATTATTTCTAAGGTATTTTTAGGGCCTCGAGGGCTTGATTTATGGATGATATGTATTTGAATGATTGGTTTATAATATGTTTACGATAGTATATGAAATGTATGTTTAAATGTTTTTTTTGTACGGTAATGCTCCGTAACCCTAATTCAGCGACGAATATGAGTTAGGCTTGTTACAATGCTTCTAATAAAATGGGTTACAAATGTTATGATCCAATTGATAGGAAGATTATTGTTACCATTGATGTCACATTTTTTAAATCACAATCTTACTTTGATTCTAATCATAAGGGGGAATTATAGCAAGGAAGATTCAATAATTGATCAAGAAAAGACTAGGAATATACAACATATGGATTCTAATAATGGGGAAGGTGAATTTATGACCAACATAGAAATTAATGGTGTTAACATTGTTAATAAAAAAGAGTATGAATATGTTGATCTGATTATAAAAATAAAGAATAAACAAAGGAGGTTTTGGTTTACTCAAGAAGAAAATGGAATCAAGAAAATGGAATCCACCAGATTCATCACCAAGAATCTAACCCGTAAGATCTTGTCAAAAGTCTAGGTAAAACTCATAATCTAACAAATGAATTTTTGATCTAGATATTCCAATTGCTAAAAGAAAATATGTTGGAAATGTTGTCAAATATCCCATGTCTAAATTTTTGTCCTATAAAGCCTTGTCTTGACATTCTCAGCCTTCCCTTCGTGTCTTGATACTGTTGAAATACCCAAAAATATGAAAGATGTTTTACAGGTTCCCAAATGGAAGGAAGCTATTTTAGAGGAAATGCATGCTCTTGAAAAAATAGGTACATGGGAAATAGTGGAATTACCTGTAGAAAAAATAGTAGGCTACAAATGGTTATTCACAACCAAATTCAGACCGGATGATCTTTAGACATATACAAAGCTTGGCTAGCGACTAAAGGGTACACTCAAACATACGTTAAATACTATAGCTGGCGGCTGGCGGCTAGATCTTTAGACTATCTAGAGACATCTGCTCCAATAGCTAAGTTAAATACTGTAGAAGTTCTTTTATCCATTACTGTTAATCTTAATTGGTCTTTACAGGAGCTAGATGTGAAAAGTGCTTTCTTAAATGGAAAACTTGAAGAAGAAGTTTACATGGATCCTCCTCTAGTATTTGACAAAAATTTGGAACTCAAGTATGTAAGCTCAGGAAATCTTTGTATGCTTTAAAGTTGTCTCCTCGAGCTTAGTTTGAACAGTTCACTAAAGTTGTTATAAAATAAGGTTAATCACAAGGGCAAGTTGGTCACGCAATATTAGAACGACGGAAATGTGCAAATGTATGCAATCACAACAAGTAATAAAGTGATAAGTAAATGTCGAGTTATCGTACCCACAGGGACTGTGAAAAGAATTATTTATGAATGCTATTTAAAACACTTTGGTGAAGAAAAATATTTTATTTGACGAGGGTGATTAAAAACTAAGATTTTAAACTAAGTGAACTAAATAAATAAATCTCAAATGCACATTTTCAAAATACGGTTTTAATCAAGATGACATAGTTGTGTTAGATTAATTACATTTCTTAACTTAGAATTATTAAACTCATGTTTATATTGTTATGAATAAGTTCACGACAACTTGGTAATTTGCTAACTTATGAACATACTCACCTACCAAAATCCATTTACCTCTTGACTATATCCCTATGTCAATTCAACCGATTAAAAAATCTTAATAGGCGAATATGTTATTGCACATACATACTTATTAAATCGAAATAATCTCTTGTACATATCCCTATGTCAATTCAAGCAATTAACTCGGTTTAATAAGCACATAAAAGACTATGTGCGGTAACAAAGTATCCTTACCTTGAAATAGTTTAATCACAATAATCTTGCAAGTTATGCAAGACAAATGTATCGTCAGATACCGTTGCTAATCTAACCATGAGCTACCTTAGATGATTAAACAATTTCAATCCATTTAAATAATTAATTCATTAGTTACCTAACAATTGTAATGCAAGAATAACTTATTCATGATTTTACATAATCAAGCATCTTACCGAGGCTTATAACAACATAACACAATTTTAATAATTTTAACAAATAAAATTCAATCAACCTAACACGAATTAAATTCAAGCTAAATTGATAAAATTAAACAATCCAAAAACATAAATATTCATAGATATGTTCAGCATAACAACAACAAAAATTAAAAAGATAGGGAACAAGAATCAAATCCGGTGTTTTTTCGTGGCTTGACTAGTTGCTCTGTTCTTCCTTCTTCGTTATCCTCGTCGACCAATGCTGCTATGAACACTTAATTGCTGCTCCAAATAGTTGATGAATGACCCTTTCCCAAGAGGAGAAATTAGCAAGAGAGCAAGGGAATTTTGGAATGGAAAAGAGGAGAGAATATGGAGAGAAGAGAGGAAAGATGTGAACGCTTGAGGTGTGTTTCTCAAATGACCAGCCTAAGGGGGTTTTTATAGTTGAGGAGGGATACTAAAAATAGCTAAAATTATCAGCCAAAGAGCCCTCCCTTGGCCAGCCACACATGTGGCAAGGTTGATAGTTTCAACTTTGCTAATTTAGGTTTGCGGCAAATCTATAAAGCCACCAATTCTGGAGGGGTTTGAATGCAACTTGAACAAGTCTTCAAAGGCCTCTTTGCAAGCTTAAATAATCAGCTAATAAGCTGATTTGGGTCAGCTCTTGGGATGGTTTTTGGGCTGTCCATTTCTTGGTCGGTTCAGTTCACTCGATTTAGTTCAACTGGACCACTTTTTCGTAATTAATTAATAATAATTTATTAACCCAAACTAAATTAGATATAAATTAAAATTAATTATAGTATGAATTAATAAATATAATTTTGGACCGTCTTAGGCTGAAATTTAGTTCACCTCGTTACTTCAAATTGCTTCTCGGTTTTCGCTTCTAGCAGTGTTTGCTGACCATTTTTCGCCCTTTGTGCAAATCTGTCGAAAATAACCAAAATTCATCAAATTAATTATAAAATTAACTAAAATTCAACATGTTCATATTTTAACTGCACTTTAATTATTTTTTAAAAATTAATTATTTTTTCGACAAGAATTTTATCGAAATTGTATGATTTTAAGTTAAAAAGGGTATGTAAAAATGTGTAAATTTATGTGTTTCCCAATATTGTACCGACACTCATAAAGAGGTAGAATAACAATTATTATAGTTTATTCCGATGATATCATTTTTACAGGAGATGATGTGGATGAAATAAGGCATCTCAAGGAGCATCTAGAATTGGAGTATGAGATCAAAGACTTGGTTCCTTTAAAATAATTTCTTGGAATGGAAGTTGCTCGATCAAAGAAAGGTATTGTGGTCTCTAAGAAAAAATATGTGATTGATCTTTTACAGGACATTTGATGAGTGGTTGCCGCCTAGCTGACACACCAATTGATCCAAATGTAAAATTAGAAATAAAGAAAGAAGATCAATTAATAAAGGATAGTACCAAAGATTAGTTGGCAAGTTAATCTACTTATCACATAGTAGGCCAAACATAGTTTTGCAGTAAACTTGGCGAGTCAATTTATGCACTCTCCAATAGAGGAACATGAAGAAGCAGTGTTTCAAATTCTTAGATACTTGAAGAGTTCACCTAGTAAGGGATTAGTTTTCGAGAAATCTGAACAAAGAGGAATTGAAGCTTATACAAATACAGACTGAACAGGCTCAATAACAGATAAAAGATCTAATCAAGGTACTACAATTTTTTTGGGAAACCTTGTGACTTGGCGAAGTAAAAAAACAAAGTATTGTAGCAAGAAGTAGTGCAAAAGGTTGATTTTAAATCAATAGCTCAAGGAATTTGTTAAATGATGTGGTTAAAAAGAATTATGGAAGAGCTGAGGAAACCAATAACTTCACCAATGAAGTTGTATTGTGATAGCAAAGCTGCCATTAGCATTGCTCCCAACCAAGTCCAACATGACAAAACTAAACTTGTTGAGATTAATATACACTTTATCAAGGAGAAGATTGAAGAAGGCCAAGATTACATGTCGTTTGTTCTTTCAAAACAACATATTGCTGGCGTACTCACCAAAGGGCTCTCTAAGACAAGCTTTGATTTTCTTGTAAGCAAGTTGGGCATGATTAATATATATGCACCAACTTGAGGGAGGAAGTTGAAATACATGTTCAAGCCCCATATATTTTGAGATATTTTTTAAAGTTATTTAGATAGATAAATCCTAGAATAATCAACTAAGATTTTTTAGGAATATTTTTTATCTTTAGTAGTTTACAATAATAAGGGAATTACGTTCCCAATTATGTTGCAAGTCTTTTTTCTATTTATATTCAATTATTTACTTAATAAAATTATAATAGTTTTATTGAATACTCTCTTAAAAACTTTCAACATATGAGATTTTTAAAAGAATTTCAAGCAACAACTATCATTGGCCGACCAACCGAGCTGCCACAGGAAGAAGAGTGGCAGAAGTTATCAAGTCGACACTATTACGTCTTTAGTAGCTCCAGTATCTACTATGACTTCCATGCTAAAAAATATTACTATTAATGGTTGCAACACTGACATGACAGGTCAATAATCAAGTCAATTTGAGAAAATCGCATGTGTGTTCTATGGAGATACTCATACATTTGAAGATTGTCTATCAAACCAAGAATCTATCTATTATGTGGGAAACCAACAACAAAATTGGAATGGTTCAGGTACACAATCCAATCATTACAACCCTTCATGGAGAAATCATCCTAATTTCTGCTAGAGTAATCAATGGACTGGTCCAGGTAATTCCTATATGCCTTAGCGTTCAAATCAATTATCAGGTTTTTATCAACAAATGCAAAAAATCAACTAGCCGAGTCTTCAAATAGTTTGAAGAACCTATTGGAAGCATATATGGTTAAGAACAATACAACTTTAAGAAATTTGGGGAACCAGATGGGACAACTACCTAACGAGCTAAGAAACAAACCTTAAGATGCTTTGCCTTGTTTGGATATATTAGATATATATAAAGAATTAAACACAGATTCTATTTCTAGACAATGTCTTATCTTAGTTTTGTTATAATGTTATAACGAATCTTTATTTTGTTTTTTTATCATATTCATATCAGATTCAAATCGACAAAAATTGAACAATCAAATAAAATTAAACTCAAATTTTCGCGGGCGAATGTATACTCTTTCTCTAGTTCAGTTGTCGGGTTAACCCATGACCTCTCAGAATCAGAATAAAAAGAAATGCAGTGGTCTCTAGTTTATTTTGCCATCCTCCTCGATAAATCATTAGGATTCATTTTCAAT
This sequence comes from Gossypium hirsutum, assembly GCF_007990345.1. Classification (NCBI taxonomy): domain Eukaryota; kingdom Viridiplantae; phylum Streptophyta; class Magnoliopsida; order Malvales; family Malvaceae; genus Gossypium; species Gossypium hirsutum. The sequence goes on along the minus strand of NC_053437.1, from coordinate 28,028,566 downwards.
AGAATCATCTGCATTCACGAGTTCTGTCGTCCTCATCGCTCTCGATTAATGCTTGGGTCTGAATTCTCTAATGGAGCCTTAATTTAAATTTAATATTTCTATTTATTTAATAAAAATAAAATAAAATTTGTTCTTCAGTATTCTCTTTTAGTTTCATTATTAGATAATCGAGTCCTTTTTTCAAGTATGCCAAAAAGATTCTTTATCTAAAGATTCGACTCTTTTTATAAACTCTTTACTAAAATTTCTTCTTTTTAGTTCATTGATAAAACTCCAATCAGTATACAATTCATCATAAAACATTTTTTCTAGTGTGAAAAAATATTTTTTTTGTACCATTTCCTCCAAAAGTTGCTAAACTGGATGGATACGTAAAACATATTTTTTTTCTTTTCCATCACTTTGACATGTATAAAAAAAGTATTGTGACATTTCATTTTTTTATAGAATTTTCAAACCGGTCATTTTTTATATGTCGCAAAGGTCAATTCCTTCGTTTAGAATAAAAAAGAAGTGTCACAAGAGGTTTTTCAATCCATAGTAAATATTTATCATCTTTTTTTTTAATATTTCTAACTTCAAAATTTCTTGATTCCCATCTAGACAAGAAGTTCCATAAACCGGTCTATTTTTATAGTATGTCTCTTTAAAACGAAAGTGGAGTTCACCCTTTATTTTATTTTTTTTCTTTCCGGTCACTCGTAGCTTTTCTATTTCATCAATTTTGCTCGGATCCACCTTTTCCTCCTAAAAAAGGGAACAAGAAGTATTTTCTTTGCTCCCCTATTTCTGGTTATCCCCTGCCCCTTCGAAAATAGTTTCTATTTCTATGTTTCTTTCTTCCTCACTTTCCCCTACTTCTTCCGTTTCGAAAATTCCTTTAAGTTTCTTAGTTCGAATGGGTGACGGTATTCTGCCTAAATAATAAACACAGGTAATAGATTACAGAATACTAAAGATTCGAGCCATAGAATTTCTAAATTCTGATACAATATACTTATTATATCGAATAAGTACATTAGACCTAATTAAATTATTTTGTTGTATCTACACTAATACCAACCCAACCCATTTCATCAATAAAATATGACCAATTAACCAACCAACAAAACTACTTGTTACAAATAGCATATTTTTGTTGCATCGAAACATATGTTGACTAATTTGGCTAAGTGATACTGAGAATCCAAGAAGTACATACAAAGTGTAACAACCCATTCTTAGTGGTGTCGAAAACAGTAGTTTCGGGACCACAATTCTGACAAGTGAGTCAGTAAATGTTATTTATTTAATATTTACAATCATTTATTAGAGTCAGTAAATGTAATTTATTTAGTAGATGATTTATACATATATTTTAATTATATTATATGTTATTTTAAAGGCAAAATGGTAATTAAGTAAAATAAAAATAATAACATAAACAAATAGTAAAACTATCATATTCTTCCTTTATTTTTGTCTTGAAACTAAAAAAGCCATAGCCAAACCTAAAAAGCATTCGACCAAGCTTGGTTTTCATGCATGGTACGGTTTTTATTCCAATTTTTAATGATTTTTATGTTTTTATGATCATTTTAGCTTAATCTAGCTAACTCGAGGGTCAATTCATAAATTTGTTAAAATTTTAGGGACTTACTACGAATGAGTTAGGTGTGTTTGTGAACTTGGTTGTTAGATTCTTGTGTTTAATAACTAAATATAAGTATTTTGTATAATAGTTTTTGATTATTTTAATGTTAAAGGACTAGATTATTTTAATGGTAAAACTTCATGGAATTTTAGTGAAATTGTGACAAATGTGGGCTGTAGAGACACCTTAAGGAAATCGGCTAGCTTAAGTTTTGAGTAAATGTGGTTAATTTGTAAGTTTCGGGTTTGGGGACTAAATTGCGAAAAAAGTAAAATATTATGGTAATTTTATAAATTATGATAGAAGGACTTAATTATATAAATCTACTTATTTAAGTACTAGAATTGGATTAATTGAACAAAAATTATTATCTAGATCAAGAAACAACTCAGACAGACACAAATCTCGAAAAAACCAAAGTAACGGAGTAGTCGTTAGTTCATGTTAAAAATCATTTTTTTGGTACAGGTAAGTTCGTATCATGGTTAACTTATTGCTTGTAGAATTGATTAAATGTTAATGAATATTTACGCTAGGTAACTTAAATGTTTATTGTGTATTATATGCTAAAATGGATTAAATTGGCATAGTGATTAATTGATGAATTTGTTGAAAACGTGAATTTCATGAATGTGAGTATGAAATGTGATAACGGAAGTGAATTTCAAGGATAAAGATATATAATGTGTCTCGTTTGAACCTTGTAAATACCTAGGATACAAATGACATTTAGGGGTTATACGGTTCCAGGTGCTGGTCTTGGATGTCCTACCGATGGCTGAAGTCCTACATTTGTTACGGATTCTCCACAACTCGTGTGAGCATCATCGTGTAGCTTAACTTCCTGACCCACAGCTCATGTGAGAAGACCCATTTCACAGCTCATGTTATTATTACAAATCCGGTCATGATTACAGATACAGGCACACTTTGTGTGAGCATGGTTCCCGTGTATCCAACATTGTTTCATTTGGTTCAACGGGTATTAAAGGTTTAAATTAAGTGAACATGATTTCTTGATAAGTTATATATTAAATGGATGAAATGGAGAGTACTTGTACAAGTGCTTTGAGATGTACGAATGATACATTAGAAATGTGTTGAATGATATATAATTCGATATACTGCCAATATGTTTCTTGATATAGATGATTTGTATGTTTTATGTACTACTTCACTAACTTGTGAGATTGGTGATGTGAAAAGGAATTGGTTAAATATATGATCATGCTAATGGAATTATGCATGAACTATATAAATTGAGCCTATTCGGTAAGTTTACGTTTAAGATCTATACGAGCTTACTAAGCATTATTTCCTTATGTAGTGTTTTTCCTTTCTTGTAGATCGTCAGAAAGCCTGATTGATTGAGAATCAAGTCAAAGTACATACACACGGATACGAGTCATACAGGCCTAACCCAAGTTCAAGAAAGTGATGGGCTCAAATTGCCACAAGGCCCAATAACGAGATCAAAGGACCGACAAATGTGGTCCAAACTAAATGGGACCATTCAAGAGTTTGTTAGCAAGGCCTTAGATGCATACATGAGAGAACAAGAAAATCAAGATTCACTTTCTTCTTTTCAAGAAAATCAAGAAACCAAATCTTGGCCCAATTATGTTGTTCGAAGAGATTTCAAGAATCAAGAAAATCAAGATTTCAAATCTTGGAAATCTTGGTCCAAGAAACCAAATCATGCAGCCAACACGCATTGGATCTCCGTTATGAGCATCAACGACCTAATTTCGGAAGGAGATGGATCACGAGCCCAAATTCTTGAAGGCGAGGTCCAATAACCAAATTCTAGCACAATCAAGAAATTCCTTCATACTTAGTTGAAAATCAGGCCAAAATGTCAAAGGGCCCAATTTATAAACATTTTAATTGTTTAATTTAATTTTTTAAGCTTTAGGAACATACATGTAAAATTCGGCCCAAAAACAGCCCATATATATGCTTGGCCGAATTTTCCTTTATTTTATTCTATTAATTAGGTTTAATTTTATTAGTTACTTGTTAGATTAGGATTACTTGAGGCCTATTTTAAGGCATTGCCGGCCACCCCTTGTACATAACACTTAGATTCATTCTTAAATTTCAGATTTGAGAAAGCAGAATTTTCTTTGAGTTTTCTCCAAGATTTCTCTCTTGAGTTTTCTTTAGAAGTTGTTTTAACAATCTTTTGATTGTGGGAGCCATCTTCAACCTTCTTCTTGCTATCGGTATTCTTTGGAGGGGAGATTAGAGCCGTTTGAAGAGATTTGTGAGATCTTTCTAGATTTCAAGGATCTTTAGGAATTATCTTTTATTCTTGCTGTTCAATTTCTTTTCTTTATTTTTGTTGATGCCGAATCTATATCTAATTTCTTTGCTGTTTTTGTTTGTATTTCAGCCTTGATTCAAACTCCAAGAACTCTTCATTTAATCAGTTCTTTTATTGGCAACATCTAATCGATTCAAAATTCCCCAAAATTTAGGGTTCTTGCCGTTTTCTATTTCTTCTTGTTGGGTGAAATTCGGCTACTGAAATTTGGGCAATCCATCTTGGGTGTTCAATTGGACTGAATTGCAACTTAAATTCACTTCTTGAACCGTTCAATTTCATCTATTTCTTTCTTTTCTTTTTGCCGCCCAAATCCCTAATTCTTCCAATTAAAAATCTGATTGTTTCAATCTACTTATTGTTTTGGTGTTCTTGGCAGATTCGGCTTGTGGGATTTCACTATTGGAGTTCGATTTCATCTTCTTGAACTCCGAATACATTTATTCATTCGTTCTTTGTTCCTTGCTGCTCATTAATTGAATTTGGGGATTTAATTTCAGATCTGATTAGTTTAATCTTGTTCTTTGTTTTAATTTTCAGATCTGTTCGTTTAGAGCTTTCGTAGGAGTTTTTCGTGACTTGGCAAGTCGATCTTAGTCCACGTGCAACTCCATATCATTTGGTATCAGAGCTTGGGCGTTTTGGGTGTTCTTGGTTGATTTCTAAACTGATCTCAATTTTTTAAAGCAAAAACAGCAGTTTTACTCAGAAAAATCTTTCAAAAAAATTCATTTGAGTGGGTAAACGTTATCCAATTGATCTGAAATTTTACATACATATATTGTGGCACTGTGATTGAATATAAAAAAATTAACCCCGCAAAAAAATCAGTCAAAAAAGTGAAAAAAATCAAAAAAGACGAAATTGAATAAAAATTTAAAAAAAGATTCAGCGGGTTGAATTTGGTGCCCAAACTTTCCAGATCAAAAATTAAATATTTAAGGACATTCCAGATTTAATTTCATGATTTTTTGAGATCGGGAACACCTCGAACGAAGTTGTCAAGTTACTCCGCTGTTTTTCGGGTTTTCTGTTTTCAGCAATTTTTATTGATTCTTAGTTGTAGGTTTTCATTTGTTTGCCTTTATTCTTCCTTTACATTATCTAACACCTTCTTTTTTCTTGTGTTAGTAGGATTTAAACGTGTGCACAACTTATTCCTCGGTGCAACACGAATCAATTGGTGTCTCGTCAGTTTTTGGCATCCTAGTGCAAATTAGGATTCTTTGGTAGATCGGTTCATCCACTCTCTAATTGGTTGATATAAACTCTCCTAAAGGACTCACAAGACTGAATTCTAGCTCATTGAGAATTTAAATTTTTCTTTTTGAGTGATTAACGGTGAGGTTTGATAACTTTTATTTTTGAGTGTTGAGTGTTTATTTTTGCAGGTTTTTTGGAAAATGTCTAAAGATGGCCATAATGATACACTTATGGAAGTCCAACAACAGTTAGACGGACACGCTGCTGCAATCACACAAATAAATGCTACACTTCAAGCATTGAATACTACTTTGAATGAGGTACGAATGAATCAAGAACTTCAATATCGAGATCCAATAAGGGAAGATAGGGATAACCAGCCCCATAGGCGCGGCCCTCGACGTGTCCCTAGAATGGATGATGATTTTCATGATCGTGGACAACCTTATTTGGTAAAACCAAAGAGCGAGCAGCAACGAGAACATCTCTTTCATACTCGCTGCCATGTACAAGGTAAGCTTTGTAGAGTTATTATTGATGGTGAAAGTTGCTCAAACGTAGCCAGCACGACGATGGTGGAAAAGCTTTGCTTAACCACTACCAAGCATCCACTACCTTATCAACTACAAGGGCTTAGCAACGAAGGCCAATTTAAGGTCACTCAACAAGTGCGCATTGCCTTTTCTATCGGTAAGTATCAAGATGAAGTTGTGTACGACATAGTGCCTATGCAAGCCTGCCATTTGTTGCTAGGAGAACCATGGCAACTGGATAAAAAGGTCACTCACGATGGTCGTACAAATAGGTTTTCTTTCAAGCATCAAGGAAAGAAAATCACTTTAGTGCCGCTCACTCCGGAACAAGTCGATGAGGACCAAATCAAACTGAAAACTTCTGTTGTTAAAACAAGTGAGGAAAAAGAAAAAGAGAATGAAAAAGAGCAAAAAGAGATTGAGAGTGAAAAGGAATGTGAAACAGACAAGAAAATTGAGAAAGAAGTCGAAGAAAGAAGAGAAAATGAGTTAGAAAAAGAAACAAAAGAAAAAGACGAGGAAATGGTAGTGAGGAATGTTTCCACTAACCAAGATATGAATTTTTCTTGTGTTGCTACTCTTCAGGTTCCCGAAAGACCGAAAGATAACTTTCAACTTACCTCTCAAATGAAAGATGCTTTCAAACGATCAACATAGGCAAAGATAAAATCACACTACATGAGCCCGAAGAGCTTCGACTACACTATGCCCCCGATGAGCGAAGGTTTGTATTAAATGGAAAAGGTAAATCGACCTTTATTATTCTGCTTATAAAGTGGACTCAATTGCCATTAGTCTTGTTCAATTGAGGAAAGTCGAGTCCATTTGATTTTTCAGATTCGAGGATGAATCATTTTGAGGAAGGGGGGAATGATACGATTCATAAAGGCCCAACCCAAGTTCAAGAAAGTAATGAGCTCAAATTACCACAAGGACCAATACCGAGATTAAAGGCCCGACAAATGCGGTCCAAACTAAATAGGACCATTCAAGAGTTTGTTAGCAAGGCCTTAGATGCATACACGAGAGAACAAGAAAATCAAGATTCACTTTCTTCTTTTCAAGAAAATCAAGAAACCGAATCTTGGCCCAATTATGCTGTTCGAAGAGATTTCAAGAATCAAGAAAATCAAGATTTCAAATCTTGGAAATCTTGGTCAGAGAAACCAAATCTTGCAGCCAACACGCATTGGATCTCCGTTACGAGCATCAACGACACAATTTCGAAAGGAGATGGATCACGAGCCCAAATTCTTGAAGGCGAGCCCCATTAACCAAATTCCAGCCCAATCAAGAAATTCCTTCATACTTAGTTGAAAATCAAGCCAAAATGTCAAAAGGCCCAATTTATAAACATTTTAATTGTTTAATTTAATTTTTTAAGCTTTAGGAACATACATGTAAAATTCGGCCCAAAACAGCCCATATATATGCTTGGCTGAATTTTCCTTTATTTATTTTATTAATTAGGTTTAATTTTATTAGTTACTTGTTAGATTAGGATTACTTGAGGCCTATTTAAAGGCATGGCCGGCCACCCCTTATACATAACACTTAGATTCATTCTTAAATTTCAGATTTGAGAGAGTAGACTTTTCTTTGAGTTTTCTCCAATATTTCTCTCTTGAGTTTTCTTTAGAAGTTGTTTTAACAATCTTTTGATTGTAGGAGCCATCTTCAAACTTCTTCTTGCCATCGATATTCTTTGGAGGGGAGATTAGAGCCGTTTGAAGAGATTTGTGAGATCTTTCGGGATTTCAAGGATCTTTAGGACTTATCTTTTATTTTTACTGTTCAATTTCTTTTCTTTATTTCTGTTGATGCCGAATCTATATCTAATTTCTTTGCTATTTTTGTTTGTGTTTCAGCCTTGATTCAAACTTCAAGAACTCTTTATTTAATCGGTTCTTTTATTGGCAGCATCTAATCGATTCAAAATTCCCCAAAATTTAGGGTTCTTGCCGTTTTCTATTTCTTCTTGTTGGGTGAAATTCGGCTGCTGAAATTTGCGCAATTCATCTTGGGTGTTCAATTGGATCGAATTGCAACTTAAATTCACTTCTTGAGCCGTTCAATTTCATCTATTTCTTTCTTTTCTTTTTGCCGCCCAAATCCCTAATTCTTCCAATTAAAAATCTGATTGTTTTAATCTACTTGCTGTTTTGGTGTTCTTGCAAGATTCGGCTTGTGGGATTTCACTATTGGAGTTCGATCTCATCTTCTTGAACTCCGAATACATTTATTCATTCGTTCTTTGTTCCTTGCTGCTCATTAATTGAATTTGGGGATTTAATTTCAGATCTGATTAGTTTAATCTTGTTCTTTGTTTTAATTTTCAGATCTGTTCGTTTAGAGCTTTTGTAGGAGTTTCCCGTGACTTGGCAACTCGATCTTGGTCCGCGCGCAATCCCCGTATCATTTGGTATCAGATTTTGGGCGTTTTGGGTGTTCTTGGTTGATTTCTAAACTGATCTCAATTTTTTAAAGGAAAAACAACAGTTTTACCCAGAAAAATTGTTCGAAAAAAATTCATTTAGGTAGGTAAACTTTGTCCAATTGATCTGAAATTTTACATACATATTTGTGGCACTGTGATTGAATATAAAAAAATTAATCCCACAAAAAAATCAGTCAAAAAAGTCAAAAAAATAAAAAAAGACAAAATTGAATAAAAATTTAAAAGAAGATTCAGCGGGTTGAATTTGGTGCCCAAACTTTCCAGATCAAAAATTAAATATTTAAGGACATCCAAGATTTAATTTCATGATTTTTTGAGATCGGGAACACCTCGAACGAAGTTGTCAAGTTACTCCGCAGTTTTTCAGGTTTTCTGTTTTCAGCAATTTTTATTGATTCTTAGCTGTAGGTTTTCATTTGTTTGCCTTTATTCTTCCTTTACGTTATCTAACACCTTCTTTTTCTTGTGTTAGTAGGATTTAAACGTGTGCACAACTTCTTCCTCAGTGCAACACGAATCAATTGGTGTCTCGTCAGTTTTTGGCATCCTAGTGCAAATTAGGATTCTTTGGTAGATCGGTTCATCCACTCTCTTATTGGTTGATATAAACTCTCTTAAAGGACTCACAAGACTGAATTCTAGCTCATTTAGAATTTAAATTTTTCTTTTTGAGTGATTAACGGTGAGGTTTGATAACTTTTATTTTTGAGTGTTGAGTGTTTATTTTTACAGGTTTTTTTTTTTTGGAAAATGTCTAAAGATGACCATAATGATACACTTATGGAAGTCCAACAACAGCTAGACAGACACGCTGCTGCAATCACACAAATAAATTCTACACTTCAAGCATTGAATACTACTTTGAATGAGGTACGAATGAATCAAGAACTTCAATATCGAGATCCAATCAGGGAAGATAGGAATAACCAGCCCCATAGGCGCGGCCCTTGACGTGTCCCTAGAATGGATGATGATTTTCATGATCGTGGACAACCTTATTTGGTAAAACCGAAGTTCACAATTCCCCAATTTCGTGGTAAGAATGATCCAGAAGCTTACTGTGAATGGGAATCTAAGATTGAACTAATGTTTAGGTATTATAAATGTCCGGATGATGAGAAAGTTGCGTTAGCAATGCTGGAATTTTTGGATTATGCATTAAGTTGGTGGACTCAACTTGGGGTAAATCGTCATCGGAATTATGAAGGTGAGATTTCGACATGGGAGGAGTTGAAACACATTTTGCGCAAAAGGTTTGTTCCACCTCACTACTATAGGGAGATTAAAACAAAGCTTAGAAGACTTATTCAAGGTAGTAGGACAGTGGATGAATATTTTAAGGAGATGGAGATGCTCATTCAGAGAGATAATGTGGAGGAGGATGAGGAAACAACTATAGTTCGATTTATTGATGGTTTGAATAAGCCGATAGCTAATACATTGAGGCTACAAACTTACATTGATTTGGAAGAAGCAGTTCATAAAGCCATTGAGATCGAGCAACAACTAAAGGAACAAAGGTTTGGTTCCATCTTGACTTCACAATGGTGAGTACACTTCCGACTCTGATAATACAGATCCAGATATGCCAGAACTTGTGGATGACAGTGATAATGGCGATGAGTTGGTCGAACCACCAAAGGAAGGGGACTTTGCTGATTTCCATTACTTTGTAGTTCGCCGAACCCTTAACATTCAGATAAGAGATGATGATAGCCAAAGGACCAATATTTTTCATTCTCAGTGTTTTATTAAAGGTAACTTATGTTCACTCATTATTGATAGTGGGAGTTGCTCGAATGTAGTGAGTAGCTATTTGGTGGATTCTTTAAAGTTGCCTTGTACCAAACACCCTAAGCCATATAACCTTCAATGGCTTAATGAATGTTCCGAAGTAAAAGTTACAAAACAGTCCTTGGTCACTGTTAAGCTCGGCAATTATGAAGATGAAGTTTGGTGTGATGTGGTCCCAATGCATGCGGCACATTTGCTTCTTGGACGTCCTTGGCAATTTGATCGTGATGTTACACACCAAGGTAAACTTAATCGATACTCCCTTGTATTTAAAGGTAAGAAATTCACTTTTGCTCCTTTAAATCCTACTGATGTATACAAAGATCAATTGAAGATGATAAAATTTTGTGAGGGGGTAAGGGAGAAAGAGCAAATACAAAAGACAGAGAGAAAAGAGGCTAATAGTAAAAAAAAGTCAAAATTTAAAAAGCCCAAAGGTGAGTAAATCAACAAGTGGTAAAATGAGCGAAAAAATTCTTTTGGCAACAAAAAAAGATGTAAGGAGAGCCCTACTCAATAAACAGCCTTGTATCCTTGTGAGGTTTAGGCAAAATTATTTATCTTTATCTAACGTTAACGAAAATTTGCCTAGTGTGTTTCAATCTCTTTTGCAGGATTATGATGATGTTTTTAGTGAGGCCCCTAAAGGTTTACCACCTTTACGAGGGATTGAACATAAAATTGACTTAGTACCCGAAGCTTCGATTCCGAATCGACCAGCCTATAGATGCAATCTCGAGGAGACAAAAGAATTGCAAAGGCAAGTTGAGGAGTTACTAGAAAAAGGGTACATCCGTGAAAGCCTAAGCCCTTGTGCTGTTCTTGTCTTATTGGTGCCAAAGAAAGATGTTAGTGCTCAAGGTATTCATGTCGACGAGGACAAAGTCAAGGCAATTAAGGAGTGGCCGACTCCTAAATCGGTAACTGAGGTGAGATCTTTCCATGGTTTAGCTAGTTTTTATAGATGATTTGTGAAATCTACTATTGCTGCCCCATTGACAGCGGTTATAAAGAAATCAGTGGGTCTCAAATGGGGTGAAACCCAAGAAAAGGCCTTTCAAACTCTAAAAGCTAAGTTATGTTCTGCTCCTTTGCTTAAATTACCTGATTTTGCTAAAACTTTTGAACTTGACTGTGATGCTTCAGGAATTGGAATCGGCACCGTTTTAATGCAAGATAAGCAACCTATTGCTTATTTTAGTGAGAAATTGAATGGTGCACAGTTAAACTACTCGACCTATGACAAAGAACTATTAGCGTTAGTTCGTGCACTTCAAGTATGGCAACATTACTTGCTACCCAATGAGTTTGTCATACAAAAAGATCATGAATCCCTTAAATGGTTAAAGGGACAAGGTAAATTGAGTAAACGGCATGCCCGATGGGTAGAATTCATTGAAACATTTCCTTATGTAATACAATATAAAACAGGTAAAGATAATGTAGTTGCAGATGCTTTGTCTAGACGATATGCTTTAATAACTACATTGAATGCTAAAATCTTAGGGTTCGAACATATTAAGGAACTATATGATGATGATGCTGATTTTGGTCATATCTATAAGAATTGTGGACATACTGCTTTTGATAAATTTTATCTTGTAGATGGCTTTCTTTTTCGTATGAACAGGTTATGCATACCAAAGTGTTCCATGAGAGACTTATTGATTCATGAAGCCCATAGTGGGGGTTTAATGGGACATTTTGGAGTGGCCAAAACACTGGATATCTTCCAAGAACACTTTCATTGGCCACATATGAAGAAAGATGTGGAAAAGGTATGTTCCAAGTGCATTACATGCAAACAGGAAAAATCTAAGGTAATGCCTCATGGCCTTTACACTCCTTTACCGATTCCTACTTCTCCTTGGATAGATTTATCTATGGATTTTATTTTAGGTTTGCCTCAAACCAAGAAAGGCAGAGATAGTATATTTGTTGTTGTTGACAAGTTTTCAAAGATGGCACATTTTATTCCTTATCACAAAACAGATGATGCTACACATGTGGCAGACTTATTCTTTAAAGAAGTGGTAAGACTTCATGGCATCCCTCAAACGATTGTTTCTGACAGAGATGTTAAATTCCTTAGCCACTTTTGGAAGGTATTGTAGGGTAAGCTTGGTACTAAATTACTTTATTCTACTACATGTCACCCCCAAACTGATGGCCAAACTGAAGTAGTTAAATGAATCTTAGGGACTTTATTACGAGCTGTTGTGGGAAAGAACATTAGAAATTGGGAAGAATGCCTACCATTTGTTGAATTTGCATATAATAGATCTATTCATTCTACAACTGGTTATTCTCCATTTGAACTTGTTTATGGTTTTAACCCACTAACAGTACTTGATCTTGCGCCATTACCTCTTGAACACATTATGAATTTAGATGGCGAACAGAAAGCTGAGTTGGTGAAATCCTTACATGAGAAGGCTAGGCAGCGAATAGCCAAAACAAATGATGCCAACACCAACAAAGCAAACAAGGGACGCAAACGGGTTGTACTAGAACCCAGAGATTGGGTTTGGGTTCATTTGAGGAAAGAACGATTTCCTACAAAAAGGAAGACTAAGTTGGACCCAAGGGGCAACGGGCCTTTCCAAGTACTCGAGAAGATCAACGACAACGCCTATAAAATTGATCTACTTGGTGAGTACAATGTCAATTCTACTTTTAATGTGGCTGACTTGTCCCCATTTAATTTTTCAGATTCGAGGACGAATCTTTTTGAGGAAGGGGGGAATGATACGAGTCATAAAGGCCCAACCCAAGTTCAAGAAAGTGATGGGCTCAAATTGCCACAAGGCCCAATAACGAGATCAAAGGCCCGAAAAATGCAGTCCAAACTAAATGGGACCATTCAAGAGTTTGTTAGCAAGGCCTTAGATGCATACACGAGAGAACAAGAAAATCAAGATTCACTTTCTTCTTTTCAAGAAAATCAAGAAACCGAATCTTGGCCCAATTATGTTGTTCGAAGAGATTTCAAGAATCAAGAAAATCAAGATTTCAAATCTTGGAAATCTTGGTCCAAGAAACCAAATCTTGCAGCCAACACGCATTGGATCTCCGTTACGAGCATCAACGACCGAATTTCGGAAGGAGATGGATCACGAGCCCAAATTCTTGAAGGCGAGACCCAATAACCAAATTCCAGCCCAATCAAGAAATTCTTTCATACTTAGTTGAAAATCAGGCCAAAATGTCAAAGGGCCCAATTTATAAACATTTTAATTGTTTAATTTAATTTTTTAAGCTTTAGGAACATACATGTAAAATTCGGCCCAAAAACAGCCCATATATATGCTTGGTCGAATTTTCCTTTATTTTATTCTATTAATTAGGTTTAATTTTATTAGTTACTTGTTAGATTAGGATTACTTGTGGCCTATTTAAAGGCATGGCCGGCCACCCCTTGTACATAACACTTAGATTCATTCTTAAATTTCAGATTTGAGAGAGCAGAATTTTCTTTGAGTTTTGTCTAAGATTTCTCTCTTGAGTTTTCTTTAGAAGTTGTTTTAACAATATTTTGATTGTGGGAGCCATCTTCAACCTTCTTCTTGCCATCGATATTCTTTGGAGGGGAGATTAGAGTCGTTTGAAGAGATTTGTGAGATCTTTTGGGATTTCAAGGATCTTTAGGACTTATCTTTTATTCTTGCTGTTCAATTTCATTTCTTTATTTCTGTTGATGCCGAATCTATATCTAATTTCTTTGCTGTTTTTGTTTGTATTTCAGCGTTGATTCACACTCCAAGAACACTTCATTTAATCGGTTCTTTTATTGGTAGCATCTAATCGATTCAAAATTCCCCAAAATTTAGGGTTCTTGCCGTTTTCTATTTCTTCTTGTTGGGTGAAATTCGACTGCTAAAATTTGGGCAATTCATCTTGGGTGTTCAATTGGACCGAATCGTAACTTAAATTCACTTCTTGAACCGTTCAATTTCATCTATTTCTTTCTTTTCTTTTTGCCGCCCAAATCCCTAATTCTTCCAATTAAAAATCTGATTGTTTCAATCTACTTGCTGTTTTGGTGTTCTTGCAAGATTCGGCTTGTGGGATTTCACTATTGGAGTTCGATCTCATCTTCTTGAACTCCGAATACGTTTATTCATTCGTTCTTTGTTCCTTACTGCTCATTTAATTGAATTTGGGGATTTAATTTTAGATCTGATTAGTTTAATCTTGTTCTTTGTTTTAATTTTCAGATCTGTTCGTTTAGAGCTTTTGTAGGAGTTTCCCGTGACTTGGCAACTCAATCTTGGTCCACGCGCAATCCCCGTATCATTTGGTATCAGATTTTGGGCATTTTGGGTGTTCTTGGTTGATTTCTAAACTGATCTCAATTTTTTAAAGCAAAAACAACAGTTTTACCCAGAAAAATTGTTCGAAAAAAATTCATTTAGGTAGGTAAACTTTGTCCAATTGATCTAAAATTTTACATACATATTTATGGCACTGTGATTGAATATAAAAAAATTAATCCCGTAAAAAAATCAGTGAAAAAAGTCAAAAAAAATAAAAATAAAAAACACGAAATTTAATAAAAATTTTAAAAAAGATTCAGCGGGTTGAATTTGGTGCCCAAACTTTCCAAATCAAAAATTAAATATTTAAGGACATTCCAAATTTAATTTCATGATTTTTTGAGATCGGGAACACCTCGAACGACGTTGTCAAGTTACTTCGCAGTTTTTCGGGTTTTCTGTTTTCAGCAATTTTTATTGATTCTTAGCTGTAGGTTTTCATTTGTTTGGCTTTATTCTTCCTTTACGTTATCTAACACCTTATTTTTTCTTGTGTTAGTAGGATTTAAACGTGTGCACAACTTCTTCCTCGGTGCAACACGAATCAATTGGTGTCTCGTTAGTTTTTGGCATCCTAGTGCAAATTAGGATTCTTTGGTAGATCGGTTCATCCACTCTCTAATTGGTTGATATAAACTCTCCTAAAGGACTCACAAGACTGAATTCTAGCTCATTGAGAATTTAAATTTTTCTTTTTGAGTGATTAAAGGTGAGGTTTGATAACTTTTATTTTTGAGTGTTGAGTGTTTATTTTTGCAGTTTTTTTGAAAATGTCTAAAGATGACCATAATGATACACTTATGGAAGTCCAACAATAGTTAGACGGACACGCTGCTGCAATCACACAAATAACTGCTACAGTTCAAGCATTGAATACTACTTTGAATGAGGTACGAATGAATCAAGAACTTCAATATCGAGATCCAAGATGATGATTTTCATGATCATGGACAACCTTCTTTGGCAAAACCAAAGAGCGAGCAGCAACGAGAACATCTCTTTCATACTCGCTGTCATGTACAAGGTAAGCTTTGTAGAGTTATTATTGATGGTAAAAGTTGCTCGAGCGTAGCCAGCACGACGATGGGGGAAAAGCTTTGCTTAACCACTACCAAGCATCCACAACCTTATCAACTACAAGGGCTTAACAACGAAGGCCAATTTAAGGTCACTCAACAAGTGTGCATTGCCTTTTCTATCGGTAAGTATCAAGACGAAGTTATGTGCGACGTAGTGCCTATGCAAGCCTGCCATTTGTTGCTAGGAGAACCATGGCAACTGGATCGAAAGGTCACTCACGATGGTCGAACAAATAGGTATTCTTTCAAGCATCAAGGAAAGAAAATCACCTTAGTGCCGCTCATTCCGGAACAAGTCCATGAGGACCAAATCAAACTGAAAAATTCTGTTGTTAAAACAAGTGAGGAAAAAGAAAAAGAGAATGATAAAGAGCAAAAAGAGATTAAGAGTGAAAAGGAATGTGAAACAGACAAGAAAATTGAAAAAGAAGTCGAAGAAAGAAGAGAAAATGAGTTAGAAAAAGAAACAAAAGAAAAAGACGAGGAAATGGTAGTGGGGAATCTTTCCACTAACCAAGATATGAATATTTCTTGTGTTGCTACTTTTCAGGTTCCCGAAAGATTGAAAGATAACTTTCAACTCCAATACCTCTCAAATGAAAGACGCTTTCAAATGATCAACATAGGCAAAGATAAAATCACACTACATGCGCCCAAAGAGCTTCGACTACACTATGCCCCCGATGAGCGAAGGTTTGTATTAAATGGAAAAGGTAAATCGACCCTTATTATTCTGCTTATAAAGTGGACTCAATTGCCATTAGTCCCGTTCGATCGAGGAAATTCGAGTCCATTTGATTTTTCAGATTCGAGGACGAATCTTTTTGAGGAAGGGCAAATGATACGAGTCATAAAGGCCCAACCCAAGTTCAAGAAAGTGATGGGCTCAAATTACTACAATGCCCAATAACGAGATCAAAGGCCCGACAAATGCGGTCCAAACTAAATGGGACCATTCAAGAGTTTGTTACCAAGGCCTTAGATGCATACACGAGAGAACAAGAAAATCAAGATTCACTTTCTTATTTTCAAGAAAATCAAGAAACCGAATCTTGGCCCAATTATGCTGTTCGAAGAGATTTCAAGAATCAAGAAAATCAAGATTTCAAATCTTGGAAATCTTGGTCCAAGAAACCAAATCTTGCAGCCAACACGCATTGGATCTCCGTTACGAGCATCAACGTCTGAATTTCGGAAGGAGATGGATCACGAGCCCAAATTCTTGAAGGCGAGGCCCAATAACCAAATTCCAGCCCAATCAAGAAATTCCTTCATACTTAGTTGAAAATCAGGCCAAAATGTCAAAGGGCCCAATTTATAAACATTTTAATTGTTTAATTTAATTTTTTAAGCTTTAGGAACATACATGTAAAATTCGGCCCAAAAACAGCCCATATATATGCTTGGCCGAATTTTCCTTTATTCAATCTATTAATTAGGTTTAATTTTATTAGTTACTTGTTAGATTAGGATTATTTGAGGCCTATTTAAAGGCATGGCTGGTCACCCCTTGTACATAACACTTAGATTCATTCTTAAATTTCAGAATTGAGAGAGCAGAATTTTCTTTGAGTTTTGTCCAAGATTTCTCTCTTGAGTTTTCTTTAGAAGTTTTTTTAACAATCTTTTGATTGTGGGAGCCATCTTCAACCTTCTTCTTGCCATCGATATTCTTTGGAGGGGAGATTAGAGTCGTTTGAAGAGATTTGTGAGATCTTTCGGGATTTCAAGGATCTTTAGGACTTATCTTTTATTCTTGCTGTTCAATTTCTTTTCTTTATTTCTGTTGATGCCGAATCTATATCTAATTTCTTTGCTGTTTTTATTTGTGTTTCAGCCTTGATTCAAACTCCAAGAACCCTCATTAACCCTTATTTCTATTTGAATCAAGGCTGAAACACAAACAAAAATATCAAAGAAATTAGATATAGATTCGGCATCAATAGAAATAAAGAAAAGAAATTGAACAGCAAGAATAAAAGATAAGTCCTAAAGATCCTTGAAATCCCAAAAGATCTCACAAATCTCTTCAAACGGCTCTAATCTCCCATCCAAAGAATATCGATGGCAAGAAGAAGGTTGAAGATGGCTCCCACAATCAAAAGATTGTTAAAACAACTTCTAAAGAAAACTTAAGAGAGAAATCTTGGAGAAAACTCAATGAAAATTATGCTCTCTGAAATCTGAAATTTAAGAATGAATCTAAGTGTTATGTACAAGGGGTGGCCGGCCATGCCTTTAAATAGGCCTCAAATAATCCTAATCTAACAAGTAACTAATAAAACGAAACCTAATTAAGAGAATAAATAAAGGAAAATTAGGCCAAGAATATATATGGGCTATTTTTGGGCCGAATTTTACATGTATGTTCCTAAAGCTTAAAAAATTAAATTAAACAATTAAAATGTTTATAAATTGGGCCCTTTGACATTTTGGCCTGATTTTCAACTAAGTATGAAGGAATTTCTTGATTGGGTTGGAATTTGGTTATTGGGCCTCACCTTCAAGAATTTGGGCTCGTGACCCATCTCCTTCCTTGGGTCGTTGATGCTCGTAACAGAGATCCAATACGTGTTGGCTGCAAGATTTGGTTTCTTGGACCAAGATTTCCAAGATTTGAAATCTTGATTTTCTTGATTCTTGAAATCTCTTCGAACAGCATAATTGGGCCAAGATTCGGTTTCTTGATTTTCTTGAAAACAAGAAAGTGAATCTTGATTTTCTTGTTCTCTCGTGTATGCATCTAAGGCCTTGGTAACAAACTCTTGAATGGTCCCATTTAGTTTGGACCCCATTTGTCGGGCCTTTGATCTCGTTATTGGGCCTTATGGCAATTTGAGCCCATCACTTTCTTGAACTTGGGTTGGGCCTTTATGACTCGTATCATTCCCCCCTTCCTCAAAAAGATTCGTCCTTGAATTTGAAAAATCAAATGGACTCGACTTTCCTCGATCAAACGGGACTAATGGAAATTGAGTCCACTTTATAAGCAGAATAATAAGGGTCGATTTACCTTTTCCATTTAATACAAACCTTCGCTCATCGGGGGCATAGTGTAGTCGAACCTCTTCGGGCTCATGTAGTGTGATTTTAGCTTTGCCTATGTTGATCGTTTGAAAGCGTCTTTCATTTGAGAGGTATTGAAGTTGAAAGTTATCTTTCGGGAACCTGAAAAGTAGCAACACAAGAAAAATTCATATCTTCGTTAGTGGAAACATTCCTCACTACCATTTCCTCATCTTTTTCTTTTGTTTCTTTTTCTAACTCATTTTCTCTTCTTTCTTCGACTTCCTTTTCAAATTTCTTGTCTGTTTCACATTCCTTTTCACTCTCAATCTCTTTTTGCTCTTTTTCATTCTCTTTTTCTTTTTCCTCACTTGTTTTAACAACAGAATTTTTTAGTTTGATTTGGTCCTCATGGACTTGTTCCGGAGTGAGCGGCACTAAGGTGATTTTCTTTCCTTGTTGCTTGAAAGAATACCTATTTGTACGACCATCGTGAGTGACCTTTTGATCCAGTTGCCATGGTTCTCCTAGCAACAAATGGCAGGCTTGCATAGGCACTATGTCGTACACAACTTCGTCTTGATACTTACCGATAGAAAAGGCAATGCGCACTTGTTGAGTGACCTTAAATTGGCCTTCGTTGCTAAGCCCTTGTAGTTGATAAGGTGGTGGATGCTTGGTAGTGGTTAAGCAAAGCTTTTCCACCATCGTCGTGCTGGCTACGTTCAAGAAACTTTCACCATCAATAATAACTCTACAAAGCTTACCTTGTACATGGCAGCGAGTATGAAAGAGTTGTTCTCGTTGCTGCTCGGTCTTTGGTTTTACCAAATAAGGTTGTCCACGATCATGAAAATCATCATCCATTCTAGGGACACGTCGAGGGCCGCGCCTATGGGGCTGGTTATCCCTATCTTCCCTTATTGGATCTCGATATTGAAGTTCTTGATTCATTCGTACCTCATTCAAAGTAGTATTCAATGCTTGAAGTGTAGCATTTATTTATGTGATTGCAGCAGCGTGTCCGTCTAACTGTTGTTGACTTCCATAAGTGTATCATTATGGTCATCTTTAGACATTTTCCAAAAAACCTGCAAAAATAAACACTCAACACTCAAAAATAAAAGTTATCAAACCTCACCGTTAATCACTCAAAAAGAAAAATTTAAATTCTCAATGAGCTAGAATTCAGTCTTGTGAGTCCTTTAGGAGAGTTTATATCAACCAATTAGAGAGTGGATGAACCGATCTACCAAAGAATCCTAATTTGCACTAGGATGCCAAAAACTGACGAGACACCAATTGATTCGTGTTGCACCGAGGAAGAAGTTGTGTACATGTTTAAATCCTACTAACACAAGAAACAAGAAGGTGTTAGATAATGTAAAGGAAGAATAAAGGCAAACAAATGAAAACCTACAGCTAAGAATCAATAAAAAATGCTGAAAACAGAAAACCCAAAAAACTGCGAAGTAACTTGACAACTTTGTTCGAGGTGTTCCCGATCTCAAAAAATCATGAAATTAAATCTGGAATGTCATTAAATATTGAATTTTTGATCTGGAACGTTTGGGCACCAAATTCAACCCGCTGAATTTTTTTTAAAATTTTTATTGAATTTTGTCTTTTTTGAGTTTTTTGACATTTTTGACTCATTTTTTTGTGGGATTAATTTTTTTATATTTAATCACAGTGCCACAAATATGTATGTAAAATTTCAGATCAATTGGACAACCTTTACCCACTTAAATGATTTTTTTTCGAACAATTTTTCTTGGTAAAACTACTGTTTTTGCTTTAAAAAATTGAGATCAGTTTAGAAATCAACCAAGAACACCCAAAACGCCCAAAATCTGATACCAAATGATACGGGGATTGCACGCAAACCAAGATCGAGTTGCCAGGTCACGGGAAACTCCTACGAAAGCTCTAAACGAACAGATCTGAAAATTAAAACAAAGAACAAGATTAAACTAATTAGATCTGAAATTAAATCCCCAAATTCAATTAATGAGCAGCAAGGAACAAAGAACGAATGAATAAATGTATTCAGAGTTCAAGAAGATGAGATCGAACTCCAATAGTGAAATCCCACAAGCCGAATCTGCCGAGAACACCAAAACAGTAAGTAGATTGAAACAATCAGATTTTTAATTGAAACAATCGCCTTCAAGAATTTGGGCTCGTGATCCATCTCCTTCTGAAATTGGGTCGTTGATGCTCGTAACGGAGATCCAATGCGTGTTGGCTGCAAGATTTGGTTTCTTGGACCAAGATTTCCAAGATTTGAAATCTTGATTTTCTTGATTCTTGAAATCTCTTCGAACAGCATAATTGGGCCAAGATTCGGTTTCTTGATTTTCTTGAAAACAAGAAAGTGAACTTGATTTTCTTGTTCTCTCGTGTATGCATCTAAGGCCTTGCTAACAAACTCTTGAATGGTCTCATTTAGTTTGGACCGCATTTGTCGGGCCTTTGATCTCGTTATTGGGCCTTGTGGCAATTTGAGCCCATCACTTTCTTGAACTTGAGTTGGGCCTTTATGACTCGTATCATTCCCCCTTCCTCAAAAAGATTCGTCCTCGAATCTAAAAAATCAAATGGACTCGACTTTCCTCGAACGAACGGGACTAATGGAAATTCAGTCCACTTTATAAGCAGAATAATAAGGGTCGATTTACCTTTCCATTTAATACAAACCTTCGCTCATCGGGGGCATAGTGTAGTCGAAGCTCTTCGGGCTCATGTAGTGTGATTTTATCTTTGCCTATGTTGATCATTTGAAAGCGTCTTTCATTTGAGAGGTATTGAAGTTGAAAGTTATCTTTCGGTCTTTCGGGAACCTGAAAAGTAGCAACACAAGAAAAATTCATATCTTGGTTAGTGGAAACATTCCTCACTACCATTTCCTCGTCTTTTTCTTTTGTTTCTTTTTCTAACTCATTTTCTCTGCTTTCTTCGACTTCTTTTTCAATTTTCTTGTCTGTTTCACATTCCTTTTCACTCTCAATCTCTTTTTGCTCTTTTTCATTCTCTTTTTTCTTTTTCCTCACTTGTTTTAACAACAGAATTTTTTAGTTTGATTTGGTCCTCATGGACTTTTTCCAGAGTGAGCGGCACTAAGATGATTTTCTTTCCTTGATGCTTGAAAGAATACCTATTTGTACGACCATCGTGAGTGACCTTTCGATCCAGTTGCCATGGTTCTCCTAGCAACAAATGGCACGCTTGCATAGGCACTACGTCGCACACAACTTCGTCTTGATACTTACTGATAGAAAAGGCAATGTGCACTTGTTGA
The DNA here is from genome assembly GCF_007990345.1 of Gossypium hirsutum. Lineage (NCBI taxonomy): Eukaryota > Viridiplantae > Streptophyta > Magnoliopsida > Malvales > Malvaceae > Gossypium > Gossypium hirsutum. The sequence goes on along the minus strand of NC_053437.1, from coordinate 28,006,917 downwards.
GTGACCTTAAATTGGCCTTCGTTGCTAAGCCCTTGTAGTTGATAAGGTTGTGCATGCTTGGTAGTGGTTAAGCAAAGCATTTCCACCATCGTCGTGCTGGCTACGTTCGAGCAACTTTCACCATCAATAATAACTCTACAAAGCTTACCATGTAGATGGCAGCGAGTATGAAAGTGATGTTCTCGTTGCTACTCGGTCCTTGGTTTTACCAAAGAAGGTTGTCCACGATTATGAAAATTATCATCCATTCTAGGGACACGTCGAGGGCCGCGCCTATGGGGCTGGTTATCCCTATCTTCCCTTATTGGATCTCGATATTGAAGTTCTTGATTCATTCGTACCTCATTCAAAGTAGTATTCAATGCTTGAAGTGTAGCATTTATTTGTGTGATTGCAGCAGCGTGTCCGTCTAACTATTGTTGGACTTCCATAAGTGTATCATTATGGTCATCTTTAGACATTTTCCAAAAAACCTGCAAAAATAAACACTCAACACTCAAAAATAAAAGTTATCAAACCTCACCGTTAATCACTCAAAAAGAAAATTTTAAATTCTCAATGAGCTAGAATTCAGTCTTGTGAGTCCTTTAGGAGAGTTTATATCAACCAATTAGAGAGTGGATGAACCGATCTACTAAAGAATCCTAATTTGCACTAGGATGCCAAAAACTGACGAGACACCAATTGATTCGTGTTGCACCGAGGAAGAAGTTGTGCACACGTTTAAATCCTACTAACACAAGAAACAAGAAGGTGTTAGATAACGTAAAGGAAGAATAAAGGCAAATAAATGAAAACCTACAGCTAAGAATCAATAAAAATTGCTGAAAACAGAAAACCCGAAAAACTGCGGAGTAACATGACAAATTCGTTCGAGGTGTTCCCGATCTCAAAATATCATGAAATTAAATCTGGAATGTCCTTAAATATTGAATTTTTGATCTGGAACGTTTGGGCCCAAATTCAACCCGGTGAATCTTTTTTTAAATTTTTATTGAATTTCATCTTTTTCTATTTTTTTTGACTTTTTTGACTGATTTTTTAGCGGGATTAATTTTTTTATATTCAATCACAGTGCCAAAAATATGTATGTAAAATTTCAGAACAATTGGACAACATTTACCCACCTAAATGAATTTTTTTCAAACAATTTTTTTGGGTAAAATTGCTGTTTTTGCTTTAAAAAAATTGAGATCAGTTTAGAAATCAACCAAGAACACCCAAAACGCCCAAGCTCTGATACAAAATGATACGTGGTTGCGCGCAGACCAAGATCGAGTTGCCAAGTCACGGGAAACTCCTACAAAAGCTCTAAACGAACAGATCTGAAAATTAAAACAAAGAACAAGATTAAACTAATCAGATCTGAAATTAAATCCCCAAATTCAATTAAATGAGCAACAAGGAACAAAGAACGAATGAATCAATGTATTCGGAGTTCAAGAAGATGAGATCGAACTCCAATAGTGAAATCCCACAAGCCGAATCTGCCAAGAACACCAAAACAGTAAGTAGATTGAAACAATCAGATTTTTAATTGGAAGAATTAGGGATTTGGGCGGCAAAAAGAAAAGAAAGAAACAGATGAAATTGAACAGTTCAAGAAGTGAATTTAAGTTGCGATTCGGTCCAATTCAACACCCAAGATGAATTGCCCAAATTTCAGCAGCCGAATTTCACCCAACAAGAAGAAATAGAAAATGGCAAGAACCCTAAATTTTGGGGAATTTTGAATCGATTAGATGCTGCCAATAAAAGAACCGATTAAATGAAGAGTTCTTGAAGTTTGAATCAAGGCTGAAACACAAACAAAAACAGCAAAGAAATTAGATATAGATTCGGCATCAACAGAAATAAAGAAAAGAAATTGAACAGCAAGAATAAAGGATAAGTCCTAAAGATCCTTGAAATCCCGAAGGATCTCACAAATCTCTTGAAACGGCTCTAATCTCCTCTCCAAAGAATATCGATGGCAAGAAGAAGGTTGAAGATGGCTCCCACAATCAAAAGATTGTTAAAACAACTTCTAAAGAAAACTCAAGAGAGAAATCTTGGAGAAAACTCAATGAAAATTATGCTCTCTGAAATCTGAAATTTAAGAATGAATCTAAGTGTTATGTACAAGGGGTGGCCGGCCATGCCTTTAAATAGGCCTCAAATAATCCTAATCTAACAAGTAACTAATAAAACGAAATCTAATTAATAGAATAAATAAAGGAAATTCGGCCAAGCATATATATGGGCTGTTTTTGGGCCGAATTTTACATGTATGTTCCTAAAGCTTAAAAAATTAATTTAAACAATTAAAATGTTTTTAAATTGGGCCCTTTGACATTTTTGCCTGATTTTCAACTAAGTATGAAGGAATTTCTTGATTGGGTTGGAATTTGGTTATTGGGCCTCACCTTCAAGAATTTGGGCTCGTGACCCATCTCCTTCTGAAATTGGGTCGTTGATGCTCGTAAGGAGATCCAATGCATGTTGGCTGTAAGATTTGGTTTCTTGGACCAAGATTTCCATGATTTGAAATCTTGATTTTCTTGATTCTTGAAATCTCTTTGAACAGCATAATTGTGCCAAGATTCGGTTTCTTGATTTTCTTGAAAAAGAGAAAGTGAATCTTGATTTTCTTGTTCTCTCGTGTATGCATCTAAGGCCTTGCTAACAAACTCTTGATTGGTCCCATTTAGTTTGGACCGCATTTGTCGGGCCTTTGATCTCATTATTGGGCCTTATGGCAATTTGAGCCCATCACTTTCTTGAACTTGGGTTGGGCCATTATGACTCGTATCATTAATGATACGGGGTTGCGCGCGGACCAAGACTGAGTTGCCAAGTCACAGAAAACTCCTACGAAAGCTCTAAACAAACAGATCTGAAAACTAAAACAAAGAACAAGATTAAACTAATTAGATCTGAAATTAAATCCCCAAATTCAATTAAATAGGAAACAAGGAACAAAGAACGAATGAATCAATGTATTCGGAGTTCAAGAAGATGAAATCGAACTCCAATAGTGAAATCCCACAAGCCGAATCTGCCAAGAACACCAAAAGAGTAAGTAGATTGAAACAATCAGATTTTTAATTGGAAGAATTAGGGATTTGGGCGGCAAAAAGAAAAGAAAGAAATAGATGAAATTGAACGGTTCAAGAAGTGAATTTAAGTTGCGATTCGGTCTAATTGAACACCCAATATGAATTGTCCAAATTTCAGCAGCCGAATTTCACCCAACAAGAAGAAATAGAAAACGGCAAGAACCCTAAATTTTGGGGAATTTTGAATCGATTAGATGCTACCAATAAAAGAACCGATTAAATAAAGAGTTCTTGGAGTTTGAATCAAGGCTGAAACACAAACAAAAACAACAAAGAAATGAGATATAGATTCGGCATCAACAGAAATAAAGAAAAGAAATTGAACAGCAAGAATAAAAGATAAGTCCTAAAGATCCTTGAAATCCCGAAAGATCTCACAAATCTCTTCAAACGGATCTAATCTCATCTCCATAGAATATCGATGGCAAGAAGAAGGTTGAAGATGGCTCCCACAATCGAAAGATTGTTAAAACAACTTCTAAAGAAAACTCAAGAGAGAAATCTTGGAGAAAACTCAAAGAAAATTATGCTCTCTCAAATCTGAAATTTAAGAATGAATCTAAGTGTTATGTACAAGGGGTGGCCGGCCATGCCTTTAAATAGGCCTCAAGTAATCCTAATCTAACAAGTAACTAATAAAATTAAACCTAATTAATAGAATAAAATAAAGGAAAATTTGGCCAAGAATATATATGACTGTTTTTGGGTCGAATTTTACATGTATGTTCCTACAACTTAAAAAATTAAATTAAACAATTAAAATGTTTATAAATTGGGCCCTTTGACATTTTGGCCTGATTTTCAACTAAGTATGAAGGAATTTCTTGATTGGGCTAGAATTTGGTTATTGGGCCTCGCCTTCAAGAATTTGGGCTCGTGATCCATCTCCTTCCGAAATTGGGTCGTTGATGGTCGTAACGGAGATCCAATGCGTGTTGGCTGCAAGATTTGGTTTCTTGGACCAAGTTTTTCAAGATTTGAAATGTTGATTTTCTTGATTCCTGAAATCTCTTCGAACAGCATAATTGGGCCAAGATTCGGTTTCTTGATTTTCTTGACAATAAGAAAGTGAATCTTGATTTTCTTGTTCTCTCGTGTATGCATCTAAGGCCTTGCTAACAAACTCTTGATTGGTCCCATTTAGTTTGGACCGCATTTGTCGGGCCTTTGATCTCGTTATTGGGCCTTGTGGCAATTTGAGCCCATCACTTTCTTGAACTTGGGTTGGGCCATTATGACTCGTATCATTAATGATACGGGGTTGCGCGCTGACCAAGATCGAGTTGCCAAGTCACAGAAAACTCCTACGAAAGCTCTAAACGAACAGATCTGAAAATTAAAACAAAGAACAAGATTAAACTAATCAGATCTGAAATTAAATCCCCCAATTCAATTAAATGAGCAGCAAGGAACAAAGAACGAATGAATAAATGTATTCAGAGTTCAAGAAGATGAAATCGAACTCCAATAGTGAAATCCCACAAGCCGACTCTGCCAAGAACACCAAAACAGTAAATAGATTGAAACAATCAGATTTTTAATTGGAAGAATTAGGGATTTGGGCGGCAAAAAGAAAGGAAAGAAATAGATGAAATTGAACGGTTCAAGAAGTGAATTTCAGTTTCGATACGGTCCAATTGAACACCCAAGATGAATTGTCCAAATTTCAGCTGCCGAATTTCACCCAACAAGAAGAAATAGAAAATGACACGAACCCTAAATTCTGGGGAATTTTGAATCGATTAGATGCTGTCAATAAAGAACCGATTAAATGAAGAGTTCTTGGAGTTTGAATCAAGGCTGAAACACAAACAAAAACAACAAAGAAATTAGATATAGATTCAGCATCAACAGAAATAAAGAAAAGAAATTGAACAGCAAGAATAAAAGATAAGTCCTAAAGATCCTTGAAATCCCGAAAGATCTCACAAATCTCTTCAAACGGCTCTAATCTCCTCTCCAAAGAATATCGATGGCAAGAAGAAGGTTGAAGATGGCTCCCACAATCAAAAGATTGTTAAAACAACTTCTAAAGAAAACTCAAGAGAGAAATCTTGGAGAAAACTCAAAGAAAATTATGCTCTCTCAAATCTGAAATTTAAGAATGAATCTAAGTGTTATGTACAAGGGGTGGCCGGCCATGCCTTTAAATAGGCCTCAAGTAATCCTAATCTAACAAGTAACTAATAAAATTAAACCTAATTAATAGAATAAAATAAAGGAAAATTTGGCCAAGAATATATATGACTGTTTTTGGGTCGAATTTTACATGTATGTTCCTACAACTTAAAAAATTAAATTAAACAATTAAAATGTTTATAAATTGGGCCCTTTGACATTTTGGCCTAGTTTTCAACTAAGTATGAAGGAATTTCTTGATTGGGCTAGAATTTGGTTATTGGGCCTCGCCTTCAAGAATTTGGGCTCGTGATCCATCTCCTTCCGAAATTGGGTCGTTGATGGTCGTAACGGAGATCCAATGCGTGTTGGCTGCAAGATTTGGTTTCTTGGACCAAGTTTTTCAAGATTTGAAATGTTGATTTTCTTGATTCCTGAAATCTCTTCGAACAGCATAATTGGGCCAAGATTCGGTTTCTTGATTTTCTTGACAATAAGAAAGTGAATCTTGATTTTCTTGTTCTCTCGTGTATGCATCTAAGGCCTTGCTAACAAACTCTTGATTGGTCCCATTTAGTTTGGACCGCATTTGTCGGGCCTTTGATCTCGTTATTGGGCCTTGTGGCAATTTGAGCCCATCACTTTCTTGAACTTGGGTTGGGCCATTATGACTCGTATCATTAATGATACGGGGTTACGCGCGGACCAAGATCGAGTTGCCAAGTCACGGAAAACTCCTACGAAAGCTCTAAACGAACAGATCTGAAAATTAAAACAAAGAACAAGATTAAACTAATCAGATCTGAAATTAAATCCCCCAATTCAATTAAATGAGCAGCAAGGAACAAAGAACGAATGAATAAATGTATTCAGAGTTCAAGAAGATGAAATCGAACTCCAATAGTGAAATCCCACAAGCCGAATCTGCCAAGAACACCAAAACAGTAAATAGATTGAAACAATCAGATTTTTAATTGGAAGAATTAGGGATTTGGGCGGCAAAAAGAAAGGAAAGAAATAGATGAAATTGAACGGTTCAAGAAGTGAATTTCAGTTGCGATACGGTCCAATTGAACACCCAAGATGAATTGTCCAAATTTCAGCTGCCGAATTTCACCCAACAAGAAGAAATAGAAAATGACACGAACCCTAAATTCTGGGGAATTTTGAATCGATTAGATGCTATCAATAAAAGAACCGATTAAATGAAGAGTTCTTGGAGTTTGAATCAAGGCTGAAACACAAACAAAAACAACAAAGAAATTAGATATAGATTCAGCATCAACAGAAATAAAGAAAAGAAATTGAACAGCAAGAATAAAAGATAAGTCCTAAAGATCCTTGAAATCCCGAAAGATCTCACAAATCTCTTCAAACGGCTCTAATCTCCTCTCCAAAGAATATCGATGGCAAGAAGAAGGTTGAAGATGGCTCCCACAATCAAAAGATTGTTAAAACAACTTCTAAGGAAAACTCAAGAGAGAAATCTTGGAGAAAACTCAAAGAAAATTATGCTCTCTCAAATCTGAAATTTAAGAATGAATCTAAGTGTTATGTACAAGAGGTGGCCGGCCATGCCTTTAAATAGGCCTCAAGTAATCCTAATCTAACAAGTAACTAATAAAATTAAACCTAATTAATAGAATAAAATAAAGGAAAATTTGGCCAAGAATATATATGACAGTTTTTGGGTCGAATTTTACATGTATGTTCCTACAACTTAAAAAATTAAATTAAACAATTAAAATGTTTATAAATTGGGCCCTTTGACATTTTGGCCTGATTTTCAACTAAGTATGTAGGAATTTCTCGATTGGGCTGGAATTTGGTTATTGGGCCTCGCCTTCAAGAATTTGGGCTCGTGATCCATCTCTTTCCGAAATTGGGTCGTTGATGCTCGTAACGGAGATCCAATGCGTGTTGGCTGCAAGATTTGGTTTCTTGGACCAAGTTTTTCAAGATTTGAAATCTTGATTTTCTTGATTCCTGAAATCTCTTCGAACAGCATAATTGGGCCAAGATTCGGTTTCTTGATTTTCTTGACAATATGAAAGTGAATCTTGATTTTCTTGTTCTCTCGTGTATGCATCTAAGGCCTTGCTAACAAACTCTTGATTGGTCCCATTTAGTTTGGACCGCATTTGTCGGGCCTTTGATCTTGTTATTGGGCCTTGTGGCAATTTGAGCCCATCACTTTCTTGAACTTGGGTTGGGCCTTTATGACTCGTATCATTAATGATACGGGGTTGCGCGTGGACCAAGATCGAGTTGCCAAGTCACAGAAAACTCCTACGAAAGCTCTAAACAAACAGATCTGAAAATTAAAACAAAGAACAAGATTAAACTAATCAGATCTGAAATTAAATCCCCAAATTCAATTAAATGAGCAGCAAGGAACAAAGAACGAATGAATAAATGTATTCGGAGTTCAAGAAGATGAAATCGAACTCCAATAGTGAAATCCCACAAGCCGAATCTGCCAAGAACACCAAAATAGTAAGTAGATTGAAACAATCAGATTTTTAATTGGAAGAATTAGGGATTTTGGCGGCAAAAAGAAAACAAAGAAATAGATGAGATTGAACGGTTCAAGAAGTGAATTTCAGTTGCGATTTGGTCCAATTGAACACCCAAGATGAATTGTCCAAATTTCTGCTTCCGAATTTCACCTAACAAGAAGAAATAGAAAACGACACGAACCCTAAATTCTGGGGAATTTTGAATTGATTAGATGCTGCCAATAAAAGAACCGATTAAATGAAGAGTTCTTGGAGTTTGAATCAAGGCTGAAACACAAACAAAAATAGCAAAGAAATTAGATATAGATTCGGCATCAACAAAAATAAAGAAAAGAAATTGAACGGCAAGAATAAAAGATAAGACCTAAATATCCTTGAAATCCCGAAAGATCTCACAAATCTCTTCAAACGGCTCTAATCACCTCTCCAAAGAATATCGATGGCAAGAAGAAGGCTGAAGATGGCTCCCACAATCAAAAGATTGTTAAAGCAACATCTAAAGAAAACTCAAGAGAGAAATCTTGGAGAAAACTCTAAGAAAATTTTGCTCTCTCAAATCTGAAATTTAAGAATGAATCTAAGTGTTATGTACAAGGGGTGGCCGGCCATGCCTTTAAATAGGCCTCAAGTAATCCTAATCTAACAAGTAACTAATAAAATTAAACCTAATTAATAGAATAAAATAAAGGAAAATTTGGCCAAGCATATATATGGCTGTTTTTGGGTCGAATTTTACATGTATGTTCCTACAGCTTAAAAAATTAATTTAAACAATTAAAATGTTTATAAATTGGGCCCTTTGACATTTTGGCCTGATTTTCAACTAAGTTTGAAGGAATTTCTTGATTGGGCTGCAATTTGGTTATTGGGCCTCGCCTTCAAGAATTTGGGCTCGTGATCCATCTCCTTCCGAAATTGGGTCGTTGATGCTCGTAACAGAGATCCAATGCGTGTTGGCTGCAAGATTTGGTTTCTTGGACCAAGATTTTCAAGATTTAAAATCTTGATTTTCTTGATTCCTGAAATCTCTTCGAACAGCATAATTGGGCCAAGATTCGGTTTCTTGATTTTCTTGAAAACAAGAAAGTGAATCTTTATTTTCTTGTTCTCTCATGTATGCATCTAAGGCCTTGCTAACAAACTCTTGAATGGTCCCATTTAGTTTGGACCGCATTTGTCGGGCCTTTGATCTCGTTATTGGGCCTTGTGGCAATTTGAGCCCATCACTTTCTTGAACTTGGGTTGGGCCATTATGACTCGTATCATTAATGATACGGGGTTGCGCGCGGACCAAGATCGAGTTGCCAAGTCACGGAAAACTCCTATGAAAGCTCTAAACAAACAGATCTGAAAATTAAAACAAAGAACAAGATTAAACTAATCAGATCTGAAATTAAATCCCCAAATTCAATTAAATGAGCAGCAAGGAACAAAGAACGAATGAATAAATGTATTCGGAGTTCAAGAAGATGAAATCGAACTCCAATAGTGAAATCCCACAAGCCGAATCTGCCAAGAACACCAAAACAATAAGTAGATTGAAACAATCAGATTTTTAATTGGAATAATTAGAGATTTGGGCGGCAAAACGAAAAGAAAGAAATAGATGAAATAGAACGGTTCAAGAAGTGAATTTCAGTTGCGATTCGGTCCAATTGAACACCCAAGATGAATTGTCCAAATTTCAGCTGCCGAATTTCACCCAACAAGAAGAAATAGAAAATGACACGAACCCTAAATTCTGGGGAATTTTGAATCGATTAGATGCTGCCAATAAAAGAACCGATTAAATGAAGAGTTCTTGGGGTTTGAATCAAGGCTGAAACACAAACAAAAACAGCAAAAAAATTAGATACAGATTCGGCATCAACAGAAATAAAGAAAAGAAATTGAACAGCAAGAATAAAAGATAAGTCCTAAAGATCCTTGAAATCCCGAAAGATCTCACAAATCTCTTGAAACGGCTCTAATCTCCTCTCCAAAGAATATCGATGGCAAGAAGAAGGTTGAAGATGGCTCCCACAATCAAAAGATTGTTAAAACAACTTCTAAAGAAAACTCAAGAGAGAAATCTTGGAGAAAACTCAAAAGAAAATTCTGCTCTCTCAAATCTGAAATTTAAGAATGAATCTAAGTGTTATGTACAAGGGGTGGCCGGCCATGCCTTTAAATAGGCCTCAAGTAATCCTAATCTAACAAGTAACTAATAAAATTAAACCTAATTAATAGAATAAAATAAAGGAAAATTCGGCCAAGCATATATATGGCGGTTTTTGGGTTGAATTTTACATGTATGTTCCTACAGCTTAAAAAATTAAATTAAACAATTAAAATGTTTATAAATTGGGCCCTTTGACATTTTGCCCTGATTTTCAACTAATTACGAAGGACTTTCTTAATTGGGCTGGAATTTGGTTATTGGGCCTCGCCTTCAAGAATTTGGGCTCCTGATCTATCTCCTTCCGAAATTGGGTCGTTGATGCTCGTAACGGAGATCCAATGCGTGTTGGCTGCAAGATTTGGTTTCTTGGACCAAGATTTCCAAGATTTGAAATATTGATTTTCTTGATTCTTGAAATCTCTTCGAATGGCATAATTGGGTCAAGATTTGGTTTCTTGATTTTCTTGACAATAAGAAAGTGAATCTTGATTTTCTTGTTCTCTCGTGTATCCATCTAAGGCCTTGCTAACAAACTCTTGAATGGTCCCATTTAGTTTGGGCCGCATTTGTCGGGCCTTTGATCTCGTTACTGGGCCTTGTGGTAATTTGAGCCCATCACTTTCTTGAACTTGGGTTGGGCCTTTATGACTCGTATCATTAATGATACGGGGTTGCGCGCGGACCAAGATCTAGTTGCCAAGTCACGGAAAACTCCTACGAAAGCTCTAAACGAACAGATCTGAAAATTAAAACAAAGAACAAGATTAAACTAATCAGATCTGAAATTAAATCCCCAAATTCAATTAAATGAGCAGCAAGGAACAAAGAACGAATGAATAAATGTATTCGGAGTTCAAGAAGATGAAATCGAACTCCAATAGTGAAATCCCACAAGCCGAATCTGCCAAGAACACCAAAACAATAAGTAGATTGAAACAATCAGATTTTTAATTGGAAGAATTAGGGATTTTGGCGGCAAAAAGAAAACAAAGAAATAGATGAGATTGAACGGTTCAAGAAGTGAATTTCAGTTGCGATTTGGTCCAATTGAACACCCAAGATGAATTGTCCAAATTTCAGCTTCCGAATTTCACCTAACAAGAAGAAATAGAAAATGACACGAACCCTAAATTCTGGGGAATTTTGAATCGATTAGATGCTGCCAATAAAAGAACCGATTAAATGAAGAGTTCTTGGAGTTTGAATCAAGGATGAAACACAAACAAAAACAGCAAAGAAATTAGATATAGATTCGGCATCAACAGAAATAAAGAAAAGAAATTGAACAGCAAGAATAAAAGATAAGACCTAAATATCCTTGAAATCCCGAAAGATCTCACAAATCTCTTCAAACGGCTCTAATCTCCTCTCCAAAGAATATCGATGGCAAGAAGAAGGTTGAAGATGGCTCCCACAATCAAAAGATTGTTAAAACAACATCTAAAGAAAACTCAAGAGAGAAATCTTGGAGAAAACTCAAAGAAAATTTTGCTCTCTCAAATCTGAAATTTAAGAATGAATCTAAGTGTTATGTACAAGGGGTGGCCGGCCATGCCATTAAATAGGCTTCAAGTAATCCTAATCTAACAAGTAACTAATAAAATTAAACCTAATTAATAGAATAAAATAAAGGAAAATTTGGCCAAGCATATATATGGCTGTTTTTGGGTCGAATTTTACATGTATGTTCCTACAGCTTAAAAAATTAATTTAAACAATTAAAATGTTTATAAATTGGGCCCTTTGACATTTTGCCCTGATTTTCAACTAAGTACGAAGGAATTTCTTGATTGGGCTGGAATTTGGTTATTGGGCCTCGCCTTTAAGAATTTGGGCTCGTGATCTATCTCCTTCCGAAATTGGGTCGTTGATGCTCGTAACGGAGATCCAATGCGTGTTGGCTGCAAGATTTGGTTTCTTGGACCAAGATTTCCAAGATTTGAAATCTTGATTTTCTTGATTCTTGAAATCTCTTCGAATGGCATAATTGGGCCAAGATTCGGTTTCTTGATTTTCTTGACAATAAGAAAGTGAATCTTGATTTTCTTGTTCTCTCGTGTATGCATCTAAGGCCTTGCTAACAAACTCTTGAATGGTCCCATTTAGTTTGGACCGCATTTGTCGGGCCATTGATCTCATTATTGGGCCTTGTGGCAATTTGAGCCCATCACTTTCTTGAACTTGGGTTGGGCGCGGACCAAGATGGAGTTGCCAAGTCACGGAAAACTCCTACGAAAGCTCTAAACGAACAGATCTGAAAATTAAAACAAAGAACAAGATTAAACTAATCAGATCTGAAATTAAATCCCCAAATTCAATTAAATGAGCAGCAAGGAACAAAGAACGAATGAATAAATGTACTCGGAGTTCAAGAAGATGAAATCGAACTCCAATAGTGAAATCCCACAAGCCGAATCTGCCAAGAACACCAAAATAGTAAGTAGATTGAAACAATCAGATTTTTAATTGGAAGAATTAGGGATTTGGGCGGCAAAAAGAAAAGAAAGAAATAGATGAAATTGAACGGTTCAAGAAGTGAATTTCAGTTGCGACTCGGTCCAATTGAACACCCAAGATGAATTGTCCAAATTTCAGCTGCCGAATTTTACCCAACAAGAAGAAATAGAAAACGACACGACCCCTAAATTCTGCGGAATTTTGAATCGATTAGATGCTGTCAATAAAAGAACCGATTAAATGAAGAGTTCTTGGAGTTTGAATCGAGGCTGAAACACAAACAAAAACAACAAAGAAATTAGATATAGATTCAGCATCAACAGAAATAAAGAAAAGAAATTGAACAGCAAGAATAAAAGATAAGTCCTAAAGATCCTTGAAATCCCGAAAGATCTCACAAATCTCTTCAAACGGCTCTAATCTCCTCTCCAAAAAATATCGATGGCAAGAAGAAGATTGAAGATGGCTCCCACAATCAAAAGATTGTTAAAACAACTTCTAAAGAAAACTCAAGAGGGAAATCTTGGAGAAAACTCAAAGAAAATTTTGCTCTCTCAAATCTAAAATTTAAGAATGAATCTAAGTGTTATGTACAAGAGGTGGCCGACCATGCCTTTAAATAGGCCTCAAGTAATCCTAATCTAACAACTAAATAATAAAATTAAACCTAATTAATAGAATAAAATAAAGGAAAATTCGGCCAGGCATATATATGGCTGTTTTTGGGTTGAATTTTACATGTATGTTCCTACAGCTTAAAAAATTAATTTAAACAATTAAAATGTTTATAAATTGGGCCCTTTGACATTCTGCCCTGATTTTCAACTAAGTACGAAGGAATTTCTTGATTGGGCTGGAATTTGGTTATTGGGCCTCGCCTTCAAGAATTTGGGCTCGTGATCTATCTCCTTCCGAAATTGGGTCGTTGATGCTCGTAACGGAGATCCAATGCGTGTTGCCTGCAAGATTTGGTTTCTTGGACCAAGATTTCCAAGATTTGAAATCTTGATTTTCTTGATTCTTGAAATCTCTTCGAATGGCATAATTGGGCCAAGATTCGGCTTCTTGATTTTCTTGACAATAAGAAAGTGAATCTTGATTTTCTTGTTCTCTCGTGTATGCATCTAAGGCCTTGCTAACAAACTCTTGAATGGTCCCATTTAGTTTGGACCGCATTCGTCGGGCCTTTGATCTCGTTATTGGGCCTTGTGGCAATTTGAGCCCATCACTTTCTTGAACTTGAGTTGGGCCTTTATGACTCGTATCAATAATGATACGGGGTTGCGCACGGACCAAGATCAAGTTGTCAAGTCACGGAAAACTCCTACGAAAGCTCTAAACGAACAGATCTGAAAATTAAAGCAAAGAACAAGATTAAACTAATTAGATCTGAAATTAAATCCCCAAATTCAATTAAATGAGCAGCAAGGAACAAAGAACGAATGAATAAATGTATTCGGAGTTCAAGAAGATGAAATCGAACTCCAATAGTGAAATCCCACAAGCCGAATCTGCCAAGAACACCAAAATAGTAAGTAGATTGAAACAATCAGATTTTTAATTGGAAGAATTAGGGATTTGGGCGGCAAAAAGAAAAGAAAGAAATAGATGAAATTGAACGGTTCAAGAAGTGAATTTCAGTTGCGATTCGGTCCAATTGAACACCCAAGATGAATTGTCCAAATTTCAGCTGCCGAATTTCACCCAACAAGAAGAAATAGAAAATGACACGAACCCTAAATTCTGGGGAATTTTGAATCGATTAGATGCTGTCAATAAAAGAACCGATTAAATGAAGAGTTCTTGGAGTTTGAATCAAGGCTGAAACACAAACAAAAACAACAAAGAAATTAGATATAGATTCAGCATCAACAGAAATAAAGAAAAGAAATTGAACAGCAAGAATAGAAGATAAGTCCTAAAGATCCTTGAAATCCCGAAAGATCTCGCAAATCTCTTCAAACGGCTCTAATCTCCTCTCCAAAGAATATCGATGGCAAGAAGAAGGTTGAAGATGGCTCCCACAATCAAAAGATTGTTAAAACAACTTCTAAAGAAAACTCAAGAGAGAAATCTTGGAGAAAACTCAAAGAAAATTATGCTCTCTCAAATCTGAAATTTAAGAATGAATCTAAGTGTTATGTACAAGGGGTGGCCGGCCATGCCTTTAAATAGGCCTCAAGTAATCCTAATCTAACAAGTAACTAATAAAATTAAACCTAATTAATAGAATAAAATAAAGGAAAATTCGGCCAAGCATATATATTGCTGTTTTTGGGTCGAATTTTACATGTATGTTCCTACAGCTTAAAAAATTAAATTAAACAATTAAAATGTTTATAAATTGGGCCCTTTGACATTTTGCCCTGATTTTCAACTAAGTACGAAGGAATTTCTTGATTGGGCTGGAATTTGGTTATTGGGCCTCGCCTTCAAGAATTTGGGCTCGTGATCCATCTCCTTCCGAAATTGGGTCGTTGATGCTCGTAACGGAGATCCAATGCGTGTTGGCTGCAAGATTTGGTTTCTTGGACCAAGATTTCCAAGATTTGAAATCTTGATTTTCTTGATTCTTGAAATCCCTTCGAACAGCATAATTGGGCCAAGATTCGGTTTCTTGATTTTCTTGAAAACAAGAAAGTGAACTTGATTTTCTTGTTCTCTCGTGTATGCATCTAAGGCCTTGCTAACAAACTCTTGAATGGTCCCATTTAGTTTCGACCGCATTTGTTGGGCCTTTGATCTCGTTACTAGGCCTTGTGGCAATTTGAGCCCATCACTTTCTTGAACTTGGGTTGGGCCTTTATGACTCGTATCATTAATGATACGGGGTTGCGCCCGGACCAAGATCGAGTTGCCAAGTCACGAAAAACTCCTACGAAAGCTCTAAACGAACAGATCTGAAAATTAAAACAAAGAACAATATTAAACTAATTAGATCTGAAATTAAATCCCCAAATTCAATTAAATGAGCAGCAAGGAACAGAGAACGAATGGATAAATTTATTCGGAGTTCAAGGAGATGAAATCGAACTCCAATAGTGAAATCCCACAAGTCGAATCTGCCAAGAACACCAAAAAAATAAGTAGATTGAAACAATCAGATTTTTAATTGGAAGAATTAGGGATTTGGGCGGAAAAAAGAAAAGAAAGAAATAGATGAAATTGAACGGTTCAAGAAGTGAATTTAAGTTGTGATTCGGTCCAATTGAACACCCAAGATGAATTGTCCAAACTTCAGCAGCCGAATTTCACCCAACAAGAAGAAATAGAAAACGGCAAGAACCCTAAATTTTAGGGAATTTTGAATCGATTAGATGCTGCCAATAAAAGAACCGATTAGATGAAGTGTACTTGGAGTTTGAATCAAGGCTGAAACACAAACAATAACAGCAAAGAAATTAGATATAGATTCGGCATCAACAGAAATAAAGAAAAGAAATTGAACAGCAAGAATAAAAGATAAGTCCTAAAGATCCTTGGAATCCCGAAAGATCTCACAAATCTCTTCAAACGACTCTAATCTCCCCTCCAAAGAATATCGATGGCAAGAAGAAGGTTGAAGATGGCTCCCACAATCAAAATATTGTTAAAACAACTTCTAAAGAAAACTCAAGAGAGAAATCTTGGAGAAAACTCAAAGAAAATTCTGCTCTCTCAAATCTGAAATTTAAGAATGAATCTAAGTGTTATGTACAAGGGGTGGCCGGCCATGCCTTTAAATAGGCCTCAAGTAATCCTAATCTAACAAGTAACTAATAAAATTAAACCTAATTAATAGAATAAAATAAAGGAAAATTCGACCAAGCATATATATGGGCTGTTTTTGGGCCGAATTTTACATGTATGTTCCTAAAGCTTAAAAAATTAAATTAAACAATTAAAATTTTTATAAATTGGGCCCTTTGACATTTGGCCTGATTTTCAACTAAGTATGAAGGAATTTATTGATTGGGCTGGAATTTGGTTATTGGGCCTCGCCTTCAAGTATTTGGGCTCGTGATCCATCTCCTTCCGAAATTCGGTCGTTGATGCTCGTAACGGAGATCCAATGCGTGTTGGCTGCAAGATTTGGTTTCTTGGACCAAGATTTCCAAGATTTGAAATCTTGATTTTCTTGATTCTTGAAATCTCTTCGAACAACATAATTGGGCCAAGATTCGGTTTCTTGATTTTCTTGAAAAGAAGAAAGTGAATCTTGATTTTCTTGTTCTCTCGTGTATGCATCTAAGGCCTTGCTAACAAACTCTTGAATGGTCCCATTTAGTTTGGACTGCATTTTTCGGGCCTTTGATCTCGTTATTGGGCCATGTGGCAATTTGAGCCCATCACTTTCTTGAACTTGGGTTGGGCCTTTATGACTCGTATCATTCCCCCCTTCTTTAAAAAGATTCGTCCTCGAATCTGAAAAATTAAATGGGGACAAGTCAGCCACATTAAAAGTAGAACTGACATTGTACTCACCAAGTAGATCAATTTTATAGGCGTTGTCGTTGATCTTCTCGAGTACTTGGAAAGGCCCATTGCCCCTTGGGTCCAACTTAGTCTTCCTTTTTGTAGGAAATCGTTCTTTCCTCAAATGAACCCAAACCCAATCTCTGGGTTCTAGTACAACCCGTTTGCGTCCCTTGTTTGCTTTGTTGGTGTTGGCATCATTTGTTTTGGCTATTCGCTGCCTAGCCTTCTCATGTAAGGATTTCACCAACTCAGCTTTCTGTTCGCCATCTAAATTCATAATGTGTTCAAGAGGTAATGGCGCAAGATCAAGTACTGTTAGTGGGTTAAAACCATAAACAAGTTCAAATGGAGAATAACCAGTTGTAGAATGAATAGATCTATTATATGCAAATTCAACAAATGGTAGGCATTCTTCCCAATTTCTAATGTTCTTTCCCACAACAGCTCGTAATAAAGTCCCTAAGATTCATTTAACTACTTCAGTTTGGCCATCAGTTTGGGGGTGACATGTAGTAGAATAAAGTAATTTAGTACCAAGCTTACCCTACAATACCTTCCAAAAGTGGCTAAGGAATTTGACATCTCTGTCAGAAACAATCGTTTGAGGGATGCCATGAAGTCTTACCACTTCTTTAAAGAATAAGTCTGCCACATGTGTAGCATCATCTGTTTTGTGACAAGGAATAAAATGTGCCATCTTTGAAAACTTGTCAACAACAACAAATATACTATCTCTGCCTTTCTTGGTTCAAGGCAAACCTAAAATAAAATCCATAGATAAATCTATCCAAGAAGAAGTAGGAATCGGTAAAGGAGTGTAAAGGCCATGAGGCATTACCTTAGATTTTTCCTGTTTGCATGTAATGCACTTGGAACATACCTTTTCCACATCTTTCTTCATATGTGGCCAATGAAAGTGTTCTTGGAAGATATCCAGTGTTTTGGCCACTCCAAAATGTCCCATTAAACCCCCACTATGGGCTTCATGAATCAATAAGTCTCTCATGGAACACTTTGGTATGCATAACCTGTTCATCCGAAAAAGAAAGCCATCTACAAGATAAAATTTATCAAAAGCAGTATGTCCACAATTCTTATAGATATGACCAAAATCAGCATCATCATCATATAGTTCCTTAATATGTTCGAACCCTAAGATTTTAGATTCAATGTAGTTATTAAAGCATATCGTCTAGACAAAGCATCTGCAACTACATTATCTTTACCTGTTTTATATTGTATTACATAAGGAAATGTTTCAATGAATTCTACCCATCGGGCATGCCGTTTACTCAATTTACCTTGTCCCTTTAACCATTTAAGGGATTCATGATCTTTTTGTATGACAAACTCATTGGGTAGCAAGTAATGTTGCCATACTTGAAGTGCACGAACTAACGCTAATAGTTCTTTGTCATAGGTCGAGTAGTTTAACTGTGCACCATTCAATTTCTCACTAAAATAAGCAATAGGTTGCTTATCTTGCATTAAAACGGTGCCGATTCCAATTCCTGAAGCATCACACTCAAGTTCAAAAGTTTTAGCAAAATCAGGTAATTTAAGCAAAGGAGCAGAACATAACTTAGCTTTTAGAGTTTGAAAGGCCTTTTCTTGGGTTTCACCCCATTTGAAACCCACTGATTTCTTTATAACCGCTGTCAATGGGGCAGCAATAGTAGATTTCACAAATCATCTATAAAAACTAGCTAAACCATGGAAAGATCTCACCTCAGTTACCGATTTAGGAGTCGGCCACTCCTTAATTGCCTTGACTTTGTCCTCGTCGACATGAATACCTTGAGCACTAACATCTTTCTTTGGCACCAATAAGACAAGAACAGCACAAGGGCTTAGGCTTTCACGGATGTACCCTTTTTCTAGTAACTCCTCAACTTGCCTTTGCAATTCTTTTGTCTCCTCGGGATTGCATCTATAGGCTGGTCGATTCGGAATCGAAGCTTCGGGTACTAAGTCAATTTTATGTTCAATCCCTCGTAAAGGTGGTAAACCTTTAGGGGCCTCACTAAAAACATCATCATAATCCTGCAAAAGAGATTGAAACACACTAGGCAAATTTTCGTTAACGTTAGATAAAGATAAATAATTTTGCCTAAACCTCACAAGGATACAAGTCTGTTTATTGAGTAGGGCTCTCCTTACATCTTTTTTTGTTGCCAAAAGAATTTTTTCGCTCATTTTACCACTTGTTGATTTACTCACCTTTGGGCTTTTTAAATTTTGACTTTTTTTACTATTAGCCTCTTTTCTCTCTGTCTTTTGTATTTGCTCTTTCTCCCTTACCCCCTCACAAAATTTTATCATCTTCAATTGATCTTTGTATACATCAGTAGGATTTAAAGGAGCAAAAGTGAATTTCTTACCTTTAAATACAAGGGAGTATCGATTAAGTTTACCTTGGTGTGTAACATCACGATCAAATTGCCAAGGACGTCCAAGAAGCAAATGTGCCGCATGCATTGGGACCACATCACACCAAACTTCATCTTCGTAATTGCCGAGCTTAACAGTGACCAAGGACTGTTTTGTAACTTTTACTTCGGAACATTCATTAAGCCATTGAAGGTGATATGGCTTAGGGTGTTTGGTACAAGGCAACTTTAAAGAATCCACCAAATAGCTACTCACTACATTCGAGCAACTCCCACTATCAATAATGAGTGAACATAAGTTACCTTTAATAAAACACTGAGAATGAAAAATATTGGTCCTTTGGCTATCATCATCTCTTATCTGAATGTTAAGGGTTCGGCGAACTACAAAGTAATGGAAATCAGCAAAGTCCCCTTCCTTTGGTGGTTCGACCAACTCGTCGCCATTATCACTGTCATCCACAAGTTCTGGCATATCTGGATCTGTATTATCAGAGTCGGAAGTGTACTCACCATTGTGAAGTCGAGATGGAACCAAACCTTTGTTCCTTTAGTTGTTGCTCGATCTCAATGGCTTTATGAACTGCTTCTTCCAAATCAATGTAAGTTTGTAGCCTCAATGTATTAGCTATCGGCTTATTCAAACCATCAATAAATCGAACTATAGTTGTTTCCTCATCCTCCTCCACATTAGCTCTCTGAATGAGCATCTCCATCTCCTTAAAATATTCATCCACTGTCCTACTACCTTGAATAAGTCTTCTAAGCTTTGTTTTAATCTCCCTATAGTAGTGAGGTGGAACAAACCTTTTGCGCAAAATGTGTTTCAACTCCTCCCATGTCGAAATCTCACCTTCATAATTCCGATGACGATTTACCCCAAGTTGAGTCCACCAACTTAATGCATAATCCAAAAATTCCAGCATTGCTAACGCAACTTTCTCATCATCCGGACATTTATAATACCTAAACATTAGTTCAATCTTAGATTCCCATTCACAGTAAGCTTCTGGATCATTCTTACCACGAAATTGGGGAATTGTGAACTTCGGTTTTACCAAATAAGGTTGTCCACGATCATGAAAATCATCATCCATTCTAGGGACACGTCAAGGGCCGCGCCTATGGGGCTGGTTATTCCTATCTTCCCTGATTGGATCTCGATATTGAAGTTCTTGATTCATTCGTACCTCATTCAAAGTAGTATTCAATGCTTGAAGTGTAGAATTTATTTGTGTGATTGCAGCAGCGTGTCTGTCTAGCTGTTGTTGGACTTCCATAAGTGTATCATTATGGTCATCTTTAGACATTTTCCAAAAAAAAAAACCTGTAAAAATAAACACTCAACACTCAAAAATAAAAGTTATCAAACCTCACCGTTAATCACTCAAAAAGAAAAATTTAAATTCTAAATGAGCTAGAATTCAGTCTTGTGAGTCCTTTAAGAGAGTTTATATCAACCAATTAGAGAGTGGATGAACCGATCTACCAAAGAATCCTAATTTGCACTAGGATGCCAAAAACTGACGAGACACCAATTGATTCGTGTTGCACTGAGGAAGAAGTTGTGCACACGTTTAAATCCTACTAACACAAGAAAAAAGAAGGTGTTAGATAACGTAAAGGAAGAATAAAGGCAAACAAATGAAAACCTACAGCTAAGAATCAATAAAAATTGCTGAAAACAGAAAACCTGAAAAACTGCGGAGTAACTTGACAACTTCGTTCGAGGTGTTCCCGATCTCAAAAAATCATGAAATTAAATCTTGAATGTCCTTAAATATTTAATTTTGATCTGGAAAGTTTGGGCACCAAATTCAACCCGCTGAATCTTTTTTAAATTTTTATTCAATTTTGTCTTTTTTTTTATTTTTTGACTTTTTTGACTGATTTTTTTGTGGGATTAATTTTTTTATATTCAATCACAGTGCCACAAATATGTATGTAAAATTTCAGATCAATTGGACAAAGTTTACCCACCTAAATGAATTTTTTTCGAACAATTTTTCTGGGTAAAACTGTTGTTTTTCCTTTAAAAAATTGAGATCAGTTTAGAAATCAACCAAGAACACCCAAAACGCCCAAAATCTGATACCAAATGATACGGGGATTGCGCGCGGACCAAGATCGAGTTGCCAAGTCACGGGAAACTCCTACAAAAGCTCTAAACGAACAGATCTGAAAACTAAAACAAAGAACAAGATTAAACTAATCAGATCTGAAATTAAATCCCCAAATTCAATTAAATGAGCAGCAAGGAACAAAGAACGAATGAATAAATGTATTCGGAGTTCAAGAAGATGAGATCGAACTCCAATAGTGAAATCCCACAAGCCGAATCTTGCAAGAACACCAAAACAGCAAGTAGATTGAAACAATCAGATTTTTAATTGGAAGAATTAGGGATTTGGGCGGCAAAAAGAAAAGAAAGAAATAGATGAAATTGAACGGCTCAAGAAGTGAATTTAAGTTGCAATTCGATCCAATTGAACACCCAAGATGAATTGCGCAAATTTCAGCAGCCGAATTTCACCCAACAAGAAGAAATAGAAAACGGCAAGAACCCTAAATTTTGGGGAATTTTGAATCGATTAGATGCTGCCAATAAAAGAACCGATTAAATAAAGAGTTCTTGAAGTTTGAATCAAGGCTGAAACACAAACAAAAATAGCAAAGAAATTAGATATAGATTCGGCATCAACAGAAATAAAGAAAAGAAATTGAACAGCAAGAATAAAAGATAAGTCCTAAAGATCCTTGAAATCCCGAAAGATCTCACAAATCTCTTCAAACGGCTCTAATCTCCCCTCCAAAGAATATTGATGGCAAGAAGAAGTTTGAAGATGGCTCCCACAATCAAAAGATTGTTAAAACAACTTCTAAAGAAAACTCAAGAGAGAAATATTGGAGAAAACTCAAAGAAAATTCTACTCTCTCAAATCTGAAATTTAAGAATGAATCTAAGTGTTATGTATAAGGGGTGGCCGGCCATGCCTTTAAATAGGCCTCAAGTAATCCTAATCTAACAAGTAACTAATAAAATTAAACCTAATTAATAAAATAAATAAAGGAAAATTCAGCCAAGCATATATATGGGCTGTTTTTGGGCCGAATTTTACATGTATGTTCCTAAAGCTTAAAAAATTAAATTAAACAATTAAAATGTTTATAAATTGGGCCTTTTGACATTTTGGCTTGATTTTAAACTAAGTATGAAGGAATTTCTTGATTGGGCTGGAATTTGGTTAATGGGGCTCGCCTTCAAGAATTTGGGCTCGTGATCCATCTCCTTCCGAAATTGTGTCGTTGATGCTCGTAACGGAGATCCAATGCGTGTTGGCTGCAAGATTTGGTTTCTTGGACCAAGATTTCCAAGATTTGAAATCTTGATTTTCTTGATTCTTGAAATCTCTTCGAACAACATAATTGAGCCAAGATTCGGTTTCTTGATTTTCTTGAAAAGAAGAAAGTGAATCTTGATTTTCTTGTTCTCTCGTGTATGCATCTAAGGCCTTGCTAACAAACTCTTGAATGGTCCTATTTAGTTTGGACCGCATTTGTCGGGCCTTTAATCTCGGTATTGGTCCTTGTGGTAATTTGAGCTCATTAATTTCTTGAACTTGGGTTAGGCCTGTATGACTCGTATCAGTGTGTATGTACTCTGACTTGATTCTCAATCAATCAGGCTTTCTGACGATCTACAAGAAAGGAAAAACACTACATAAGGAAATAATGCTTAGTAAGCTCGTATAGATCTTAAATGTAAACTTACCGAATAGGCTCAATTTATATAGTTCATGCATAATTCCATTAGCATGATCATATATTTAACCAATTCCTTTTCACATCACCAATCTCACAAGTTAGTGAAGTAGTACATAAAACATACAAATCATCTATATCAAGAAACATATTGGCAGTATATCGAATAATATATCATTCAACACATTTCTAATGTATCATTCGTACATCTCAAAGCACTTGTACAAGTACTCCCCATTTCATCCATTTAATATATAACTTATCAAGAAATCATGTTCACTTAATTTAAACCTTTAATACCCGTTGAACCAAATGAAACAATGTTGGATACACGGGAACCATGCTCACACAAAGTGTGCCTGTATCTGTAATCATGACCGGATTTGTAATAATAACATGAGCTGTGAAATGGGTCTTCTCACATGAGCTGTGGGTCAGGAAGTTAAGCTACACGACGATGCTCACACGAGTTGTGGAGAATCCGTAACAAATGTAGGACTTCAGCCATCGGTAGGACATCCAAGACCAGCACCCGGAACCGTATAACCCCTAAATGTCATTTATATCCTAGGTATTTACAAGGTTCAAACGAGACACATTATATATCTTTATCCTTGAAATTCACTTCCGTTATCACATTTCATACTCATATTCATGAAATTCACATTTTCAACAAATTCATCAATTAATCACTATGCCAATTTAATCCATTTTAGCATATAATACACAATAAACATTTAAGTTACCTAGCGTAAATATTCATTAACATTTAATCAATTCCACAAGCAATAAGTTAACCATGATACGAACTTACCTGTACCAAAAAAATGATTTTTAACATGAACTAACGACTACTCCGTTACTTTGGTTTTTTCGAGATTTGTGTCTGTCTGAGTTGTTTCTTGATCTAGATAATAATTTTTGTTCAATTAATCCAATTCTAGTACTTAAATAAGTAGATTTATATAATTAAGTCCTTCTATCATAATTTATAAAATTACCATAATATTTTACTTTTTTCGCAATTTAGTCCCCAAACCCGAAACTTACAAATTAACCACAGTTACTCAAAACTCAAGCTAGCCGATTTCCTTAAGGTGTCTCTACAGCCCACATTTGTCACAATTTCACTAAAATTCCATGAAGTTTTACCATTAAAACAATCTAGTCCTTTAACATTAAAATAATCAAAAACTATTATACAAAATACTTATATTTAGTTATTAAACACAAGAATCTAACAACCAAGTTCACAAACACACCTAACTCATTCGTAGTAAGTCCCTAAAATTTTAACAAATTTATGAATTGACCCTCGAGTTAGCTAGATTAAGCTAAAATGATCATAAAAACATAAAAATCATTAAAAATTGGAATAAAAACCGTACCATGCATGAAAACCAAGCTTGGTCGAATGCTTTTTAGGTTTGGCTATGGCTTTTTTAGTTTCAAGACAAAAATAAAGGAAGAATATGATAGTTTTACTATTTGTTTATGTTATTATTTTTATTTTACTTAATTACCATTTTGCCTTTAAAATAACATATAATATAATTAAAATATATGTATAAATCGTCTACTAAATAAATTACATTTACTGACTCTAATAAATGATTGTAAATATTAAATAAATAACATTTACTGACTCACTTGTCAGAATTGTGGTCCCGAAACTACTGTTTTCGACACCACTAAGAATGGGTTGTTACACTTTGTATGTACTTCTTGGATTCTCAGTATCACTTAGCCAAATTAGTCAACATATGTTTCGATGCAACAAAAATATGCTATTTGTAACAAGTAGTTTTGTTGGTTGGTTAATTGGTCATATTTTATTGATGAAATGGGTTGGGTTGGTATTAGTGTAGATACAACAAAATAATTTAATTAGGTCTAATGTACTTATTCGATATAATAAGTATATTGTATCAGAATTTAGAAATTCTATGGCTCGAATCTTTAGTATTCTGTAATCTATTACCTGTGTTTATTATTTAGGCAGAATACCGTCACCCATTCTAACTAAGAAACTTAAAGGAATTTTCGAAACGGAAGAAGTAGGGGAAAGTGAGGAAGAAAGAAACATAGAAATAGAAACTATTTTCGAAGGGGCAGGGGATAACCAGAAATAGGGGACCAAAGAAAATACTTCTTGTTCCCTTTTTTAGGAGGAAAAGGTGGATCCGAGCAAAATTGATGAAATAGAAAAGCTACGAGTGACCGGAAAGAAAAAAAATAAAATAAAGGGTGAACTCCACTTTCGTTTTAAAGAGACATACTATAAAAATAGACCGGTTTATGGAACTTCTTGTCTAGATGGGAATCAAGAAATTTTGAAGTTAGAAATATTAAAAAAAAAGATGATAAATATTTATTATGGATTGAAAAACCTCTTGTGACACTTCTTTTTTATTCTAAACGAAGGAATTGACCTTTGCGACATATAAAAAATGACCGGTTTGAAAATTCTATAAAAAAATGAAATGTCACAATACTTTTTTTATACATGTCAAAGTGATGGAAAAGCAAAAAAAATATGTTTTACGTATCCATCCAGTTTAGCAACTTTTGGAGGAAATGGTACAAAAAAAATATTTTTTCACACTAGAAAAAATGTTTTATGATGAATTGTATACTGATTGGAGTTTTATCAATGAACTAAAAAGAAGAAATTTTAGTAAAGAGTTTATAAAAAGAGTCGAATCTTTAGATAAAGAATGTTTTTGGCATACTTGAAAAAAGGACTCGATTATCTAATAATGAAACTAAAAGAGAATACTGAAGAACAAATTTTATTTTATTTTATTAAATAAATAGAAATATTAAATTTAAATTAAGGCTCCATTAGAGAATTCAGACCAAGCATTAATCGAGAGCGATGAGGACGACAGAACTCGTGAATGTAGATGATTCTATTGAAATGAATCCTAATGATTTATCGAGGAGGATGGCGAAATAAACTAGAGACCACTGCATTTCTTTTTATTCTGATTCTGAGAGGTCATGGGTTAACCCGACATCTGAACTAGAGAAAGAGTATACATTCGCCCGCGAAAATTTGAGTTTAATTTTATTTGATTGTTCAATTTTTGTCGATTTGAATCTGATATGAATATGATAAAAAAACAAAATAAAGATTCGTTATAACATTATAACAAAACTAAGATAAGACATTGTCTAGAAATAGAATCTGTGTTTAATTCTTTATATATATCTAATATATCCAAACAAGGCAAAGCATCTTAAGGTTTGTTTCTTAGCTCGTTAGGTAGTTGTCCCATCTGGTTCCCCAAATTTCTTAAAGTTGTATTGTTCTTAACCATATATGCTTCCAATAGGTTCTTCAAACTATTTGAAGACTCGGCTAGTTGATTTTTTGCATTTGTTGATAAAAACCTGATAATTGATTTGAACGCTAAGGCATATAGGAATTACCTGGACCAGTCCATTGATTACTCTAGCAGAAATTAGGATGATTTCTCCATGAAGGGTTGTAATGATTGGATTGAGTACCTGAACCATTCCAATTTTGTTGTTGGTTTCCCACATAATAGATAGATTCTGGGTTTGATAGACAATCTTCAAATGTATGAGTATCTCCATAGAACACACATGCGATTTTCTCAAATTGACTTGATTATTGAGCTGTCATGTCAGTGTTGCAACCATTAATAGTAATATTTTTTAGCATGGAAGTCATAGTAGATACTGGAGCTACTAAAGACGTAATAGTGTCGACTTGATAACTTCTGCCACTCTTCTTCCTGTGGCTGCTCGGTTGGTCGACCAATGATAGTTGTTGCTTGAAATTCTTTTAAAAATCTCATATGTTGAAAGTTTTTAAGAGAGTATTCAATAAAACTATTATAATTTTGATTAAGTAAATAATTGAATATAAATAGAAAAAAGACTTGCAACATAATTGGGAACGTAATTCCCTTATTATTGTAAACTACTAAAGATAAAAAAATATTCCTAAAAAATCTTAGTTTATTATTCTAGGATTTATCTATCTAAATAACTTTAAAAAATATCTCAAAATATATGGGGCTTGAACATGTATTTCAACTTCCTCCCTCAAGTTGGTGCATATATATTAATCATGCCCAACTTGCTTACAAGAAAATCAAAGCTTGTCTTAGAGAGCCCTTTGGTGAGTACGCCAGCAATATGTTGTTTTGAAAGAACAAACGACATGTAATCTTGGCCTTCTTCAATCTTCTCCTTGATAAAGTGTATATTAATCTCAACAAGTTTAGTTTTGTCATGTTGGACTTGGTTGGGAGCAATGCTAATGGCAGCTTTGCTATCACAATACAACTTCATTGGTGAAGTTATTGGTTTCCTCAGCTCTTCCATAATTCTTTTTAACCACATCATTTAACAAATTCCTTGAGCTATTGATTTAAAATCAACCTTTTGCACTACTTCTTGCTACAATACTTTGTTTTTTTACTTCGCCAAGTCACAAGGTTTCCCAAAAAAATTGTAGTACCTTGATTAGATCTTTTATCTGTTATTGAGCCTGTTCAGTCTGTATTTGTATAAGCTTCAATTCCTCTTTGTTCAGATTTCTCGAAAACTAATCCCTTACTAGGTGAACTCTTCAAGTATCTAAGAATTTGAAACACTGCTTCTTCATGTTCCTCTATTGGAGAGTGCATAAATTGACCCGCCAAGTTTACTGCAAAACTATGTTTGGCCTACTATGTGATAAGTAGATTAACTTGCCAACTAATCTTTGGTACTATCCTTTATTAATTGATCTTCTTTCTTTATTTCTAATTTTACATTTGGATCAATTGGTGTGTCAGCTAGGCGGCAACCACTCATCAAGTGTCTTGTAAAAGATCAATCACATATTTTTTTCTTAGAGACCACAATACCTTTCTTTGATCGAGCAACTTCCATTCCAAGAAATTATTTTAAAGGAACCAAGTCTTTGATCTCATACTCCAATTCTAGATGCTCCTTGAGATGCCTTATTTCATCCACATCATCTCCTGTAAAAATGATATCATCGGAATAAACTATAATAACTGTTATTCTACCTCTTTATGAGTGTCGGTACAATATTGGGAAACACATAAATTTACACATTTTTACATACCCTTTTTAACTTAAAATCATACAATTTCGATAAAATTCTTGTCGAAAAAATAATTAATTTTTAAAAAATAATTAAAGTGCAGTTAAAATATGAACATGTTGAATTTTAGTTAATTTTATAATTAATGTTGATGAATTTTGGTTATTTTCGACAGATTTGCACAAAGGGCGAAAAATGGTCAGCAAACACTGCTAGAAGCGGAAAACCGAGAAGCAATTTGAAGTAACGAGGTGAACTAAATTTCAGCCTAAGACGGTCCAAAATTATATTTATTAATTCATACTATAATTAATTTTAATTTATATCTAATTTAGTTTGGGTTAATAAATTATTATTAATTAATTATGAAAAAGTGGTCCAGTTGAACTAAATCGAGTGAACTGAACCGACCAAGAAATGGACAGCCCAAAAACCATCCCAAGAGCTGACCCAAATCAGCTTATTAGCTGATTATTTAAGCTTGCAAAGAGGCCTTTGAAGACTTGTTTAAGTTGCATTCAAACCCCTCCAGAATTGGTGGCTTTATAGATTTGCCGCAAAGCTAAATTAGCAAAGTTGAAACTATCAACCTTGCCACATGTGTGGCTGGCCAAGGGAGGGCTCTTTGGCTGATAATTTTAGCTATTTTTAGTAGCCCTCCTTAACTATAAAAACCCCCTTAGGCTGGTCATTTGAGAA
Source organism: Gossypium hirsutum (assembly GCF_007990345.1). NCBI lineage: Eukaryota > Viridiplantae > Streptophyta > Magnoliopsida > Malvales > Malvaceae > Gossypium > Gossypium hirsutum. The sequence goes on along the minus strand of NC_053437.1, from coordinate 27,978,166 downwards.
ACACACCTCAAGCATTCACATCTTTCCTCTCTTCTCTCCATATTCTCTCCTCTTTTCCATTCCAAAATTCCCTTGCTCTCTTGCTGATTTCTCCTCTTGGGAAAGGGTCATTCATCAACTATTTGGAGCAGCAATTAAGTGTTCATAGCAGCATTGGTCGACGAGGATAACGAAGAAGGAAGAACAGAGCAACTAGTCAAGCCACGAAAAAACACCGGATTTGATTATTGTTCCCTATCTTTTTAATTTTTGTTGTTGTTATGCTGAACATATCTATGAATCTTTATGTTTTTGGATTGTTTAATTTTATCAATTTAGCTTGAATTTAATTCGTGTTAGGTTGATTGAATTTTATTTGTTAAAATTATTAAAATTGTGTTATGTTGTTATAAGCCTCGGTAAGATGCTTGATTATGTAAAATCATGAATAAGTTATTCTTGCATTACAATTGTTAGGTAACTAATGAATTAATTATTTAAATGGATTGAAATTGTTTAATCATCTAAGGTAGCTCATGGTTAGATTAGCAACGGTATCTGACGATACATTTGTCTTGCATAACTTGCAAGATTATTGTGATTAAACTATTTCAAGGTAAGGATACTTTGTTACCGCACATAGTCTTTTATGTGCTTATTAAACCGAGTTAATTGTTTGAATTGTCATAGGGATATGTACAAGAGATTATTTCGATTTAATAAGTATGTATGTGCAATAACATATTCGCCTATTAAGATTTTTTAATCGGTTGAATTGACATAGGGATATAGTCAAGAGGTAAATGGATTTTGGTAGGTGAGTATGTTCATAAGTTAGCAAATTACCAAGTTTTCGTGAACTTATTCATAACAATATAAACATGAGTTTAATAATTCTAAGTTAAGAAATGTAATTAATCTAACACAACTATGTCATCTTGATTAAAACCGTATTTTGAAAATGTGCATTTGAGATTTATTTATTTAGTTCACTTAGTTTAAAATCTTAGTTTTTAATCACCCTCGTCAAATAAAATATTTTTCTTCACCAAAGTGTTTTAAATAGCATTCATAAATAATTCTTTTCACAGTCCCTGTGGGTACGATAACTCGACATTTACTTATCACTTTATTACTTGTTGTGATTGCATACATTTGCACATTTCCGTCGTTCTAATATTGCGTGACCAACTTGCCCTTGTGATTAACCTTATTTATAACAACTTTAGTGAACTGTTCAAACTAAGCTCGAGGAGACAACTTTAAAGCATACAAAGATTTCCTGAGCTTACATACTTGAGTTCCAAATTTTTGTCAAATACTAGAGGAGGATCCATGTAAACTTCTTCTTCAAGTTTTCCATTTAAGAAAGCACTTTTCACATCTAGCTCCTGTAAAGACCAATTAAGATTAACAGTAATGGATAAAAGAACTTCTACAGTATTTAACTTAGCTATTGGAGCAGATGTCTCCAGATAGTCTAAAGATCTAGCCGCCAGCCGCCAGCTATAGTATTTAACGTATGTTTGAGTGTACCCTTTAGTCGCTAGCCAAGCTTTGTATATGTCTAAAGATCATCCGGTCTGAATTTGGTTGTGAATAACCATTTGTAGCCTACTATTTTTTCTACAGGTAATTCCACTATTTCCCATGTACCTATTTTTTCAAGAGCATGCATTTTCTCTAAAATAGCTTCCTTCCATTTGGGAACCTGTAAAACATCTTTCATATTTTTGGGTATTTCAATAGTATCAAGACACGAAGGGAAGGCTGAGAATGTCACAGACAAGGCTTTATAGGACAAAAATTTAGACATGGGATATTTGACAACATTTCCAACATATTTTCTTTTAGCAATTGGAATATCTAGATCAGAAAATTCATTTGTTAGATTATGAGTTTTACCTAGACTTTTGACAAGATCTTACGGGTTAGATTCTTGGTGATGAATCTGGTGGATTCCATTTTCTTGATTCCATTTTCTTCTTGAGTAAACCAAAACCTCCTTTGTTTATTCTTTATTTTATAATCAGATTCAACATATTCATACTCTTTTTATTAACAATGTTAACACCATTAATTTCTATGTTGGTCATAAATTCACCTTCCCCATTATTAGAATCCATATGTTGTATATTCCTAGTCTTTTCTTGATCAATTATTGAATCTTCCTTGCTATAATTCCCCCTTATGATTAGAATCAAAGTAAGATTGTGATTTAAAAAATGTGACATCAATGGTAACAATAATCTTCCTATCAATTGGATCATAACATTTGTAACCCATTTTATTAGAAGCATTGTAACAAGCCTAACTCATATTCGTCGCTGAATTAGGGTTACGGAGCATTACCGTACAAAAAAAACATTTAAACATACATTTCATATACTATCGTAAACATATTATAAACCAATCATTCAAATACATATCATCCATAAATCAAGCCCTCGAGGCCCTAAAAATACCTTAGAAATAATTCGAGACTAAATTCAATCATTTCGAAAGTCTAAGAAAAATTCACCAAAATTTGGAAACAAGGGTCACACGGTCGTGTGCTTTACATGGCTGAGACACACGTCTGTGTCTCAGGCCAAGTAACCTTCAAACTAGGGACACACAGCCGTGTCCAGTTTGTGTCCTCACCCCCCTATAACATTTTGAGTAGGGTCACACGGCCGTGTCACACGCCAGTTTACTATAACTCACTGACTTGCATACAAAGAAACCATTAGATGACACATGATCGTGTCACCAGACCGTATGCCACACACGGTTGAGTAACACACCTGTGTCTTAGGCCATGTGGACATAAATTTGCCTAAAAATAAGCCATTTCCTATACCATTCATGCATAACCATTTGACCAAATTATGCACACTTACAAGGTATCAAACCATACCGAAACATGCATATATTTGTTATTCCAAAAGTCTTATATCAACTAACAATATGCCATTCAAAGACACCTTAAAACATTTTCCAAAACTTATCAAACATGCCACAACTTGACCATTACTATTCCATCACAAGACATGCCATTTGAGCCATTCAAAAAAATGCTACATGATATAGCCACAATGACAAAAACTAGCAAGGCATCAAATGTACCAACCAAGTTAACTTACATAACTATACAACCAAATCATCAACTAAACATTCAACTAAACACCATTATAAGTACACCTATACATGCCATTATAACCTTGGCCAAAATATAAAAAATGCCAATATTTATGCTAGATAGTGTGATAGATCTCCAACAATCTTCCAAACAGATCGAGCTTTCGATAATCTATAAAACATAAGAAAGAAACTACGTAAGCAAATAATGCTTAGTAAGTTCACAGAAAATAAACATAACTTACAATTTCATTTACATAACAATAAGTATAAGCATAATATAACCCAACCACAAGCTTGTACAAGCATATGCATCATCATCTATAATAGCCCATTTTTAATGAAATCAAACAGTGGTTTCGGACCAGAAATCCGATAAGTAAATTATTTTTTTAATTATTTAATGTCTATGGAATTTTATTAGGGTCATATAAAAATTTCGTTAATAATTTTGACGTTGCATGTTTAATTACGTAAAAGGACTAAATCGTAAAAGGTACAAGTAGAGTTCTATTAGTAAAAGGATTCTAATTAGACCATTTATAATGTTACTGGACAAATATGAACATAAAGATAAGTGATTTTAAGGTTAATTAGTAAGCTTAAAAAGGTCAATAATTAAAGTAAAGTAAAATATAGTAAAAATAATGTATCATCTTCATTAGCTCATCTCTCCACTGAATTTAGGGATCAAAAACCCCAATGATGAGGCTTGAAGGTTCGACTAAGTATATCCCTTGCATGTAAGTGTAATTTTGTTTCGTTTAATGATTTTTATGTTTCGAGATCTTTGTAGCTTAACCTAACTAGCTCTGGGATCAATTTGCAAATTGTTAAAGAATTAGGGTTTTTCCATGAATTTTCTTGCATGATTCTTGATTTTTATGAGATATTATTAGTCCTTGTTGATAAATAAACTAGTTTTGTAAAGTGATTATTGATTAAAATGGTATTTAGGGACTTATTTGTAAAAATGATAAAAGTTCATGGTGAATTATGAAATGATGTGTTGCATGAATTGATATAGGCCCCTAGTGAATTGAATAGCATGAGAGGAGGATTAAATGCTTAGATTTCAATTTATGAGCCTAAGGACTAAATTATAAAAAATTAAAATATGAAGGGTAAAATTGTAATTTTGTAAAAATATGAAATACAGACTGAATTGAATAATAAAAGAATTATATAGATTGAATTTGTCTATTTAGATCAAGATAGACCACGTACGAATCTAGATAGAGGAAAAGCTAAAGCCTCGGATTAATTGATCTCGTTTCTAG